>NC_058132.1:7348045-7429057 GCF_016433145.1 Gracilinanus agilis
CCCCCCCCCCCCCAGTCTTCCAGCTCCCCGGGGGTTAGGGAGCAGAAAGTCTCAGCTGTCAGACCTGGAGCCTGGAGCTGCGCCTGTGCACAGACTCCCTCCCCTCCCCCTCTCACCCAGCAAAGCAAAGCTCAGAGAGCAACAACTGTGCGTCCTCCAGGAACGAAGAGTGATTCCCAGCATGCCTTGAGCCTGCCACATAGGGGAGGACAAGACTAGGAGGAAGTCAGGAAACAGGCATTCTGGGAAATGGAGTCCTGCTGGGGCCCCTGAGGAAGAGTCCTGCTAGGGGAGGGGCTCTACACTAATTGTCCCCCAGCCTGGGGAGCTGCAGCCCTCTTCCCCTCCCCCCATTTCCCTGCCCCGCCCTGCCCTGTTGCTGCTTCAGACTGGAGGCTGCCTCAGGCTAGAGCCTGGCACACAGCAGGTGCCTAATAAGTGTTGATTGACTGATCAATGAATGGATCCATCCTCCCCATGGGCTGCAGAGGTGATGCTGGGATCCCCCTGTCTGACAGAGAAGGACACTGAGGCAGCAGCTGACAGTCCAGGCCCAGCCCCCCTCCCAACAGCTTCCCCTCCTCCAGGGATCTCTCTGAACATCCTGCTGCCCCTCTGCTTTGGGGGGCCCAGGGGGCTCCACAAAGGAGGGACCAACCTATCCCCAGGTTGAGGAATCAGGTGACTCAGGGCTGCCCTCCTGGGCTTGGAACCCCCAAGATCTGGGTTCAAACCTGGCCTCAGTCCCTGTCCATCTGGGGGAGCCTGGCCAAGGCCCTTCCCCAGCCTTTACCTCAGTTTCCCCCATTGTGACATCCAGAGAACCAGAGCCTGAGCCTGGGGGCTGTGGAAGGGGTTCCAGAGTGGATCTGGGGGCAAACAGAGCTGCTTCCTCTGGGTGGGACTCTGGGCCTAAAGCCTGAGGCCTCTGGGCCAGCTCAGGAGGGTCTCCTTCAGCAGCGCCCCCTGCCCAGGAGGCCCAAAGACCCTTCAGAGGCCTGGAGGAGGCCCAGGAACTCCCCTCCTGCCCTTGAGGAGGCCACAGAAGGCAGCAGCAGCCACTGAGCCCAGGCTCTGAGCCCTGATGGACAGAGGACAGTCTGGGGGTGTCTGTGTGTCTGTCTGCAGGGCTGCTGGGCTCAGGCTGTTCAGGCCTGTCTGACTCTTCTCCCCTCTTTGGGGCTTTCTGGGCAGAGAGGCTGGGTGGCTTTGCTGTGTCCTTCTGCAGCCCATTGGACAAGGGAGGAAACTGAGGCAAGCAGGCTAAAGTGACTTGTCCAGGGTCCTCTGGAGGGAGTTCTCAGGTCTCCCCGACTCCAGCCTGAGCTCCAGCAGGCACAGAGGGGCTAACGGCCTTGGAAGGGAGGCTCTCCCTGAACATTTCTTCCTTTTCTGACCTCAGAGCCGGGGCTGCTGCTCTGAATTCGTCTCTGCTGTCTCTGGGGGCTCAGGAGGAGACAATACACAGGCCTGGGCTGGGCATGGCCTGCCCTCCCCTGGGATAGAGGTGTCAGGAGCCCCACAGACCCTTCGTTGGACTCCAGACTCTCATTCCAGGCTTTGGGCCTGTCCAGGCTGAGCTGAGAAGGAGCCCTTAAAGGGAGGCCTCCAGGGAGGTGCTGGGCCTGTCCTCAGGGGAGGCAGCGGGGAGGGTCCAGCCTCCTCTGGGGGTCCTCCTAGGCCTGCCAGCCCCCAGGAACCCAGGAGGAGCCCTTTCCAGCAGGCGCCCCCAGGCCCGGCCCCCAGAAGCCTGGCTCCTGCCCTTCCACAGCAGGAAGGCCTTTCCCCACTCTGGCCTCCTCTCAGGCCTTCAGACTCCCCATTCTAGCCCCCAGCAGGGCCTTCCTGGCCGCCCTCCTCCTCCCTGTCCCTGTCCCTCCTCAACACAAGCCCTGCCTTCTCCCAGCTCTCCCCCTGTTGTGTTCTCCTCCTTGTTTAAGCCTCCCCTTCTGTGTCACAGTCAGGGCTGAGTCTGGGCTCCAGAAGACCCAGAAGGGCTGGGAAGTGTCCCAGGACACACTTGAACCCAGAACTCTGCTCTCCGGGCCAGGCTCTCTCCTCGGAGCCATCTGGCTGCCCCTGAACTCAGCTGCTTCCCAGAGCTTTTCCTCCATGTCCCTTCTGGTGCTTCCAGGCATTCCCACTTCTACTGCCCCACCCCTCAGGCAGGGGTCCTGTCCCCCCGGCCGGCTAGGCCCCCCAACTTACCTCTCCTCCAGCAAGAAGCATCTCCCCCTGGTCCTGTCTCCATGCTGACCTCCATATCCCCCCTGTACCAGGAAGGGGCCTTTCTCTGTGCCTTGTCAGAGCCTGGCCTGGCCCCCCAGGACTTTGTCTTCCAGAGAGGAATGGGAGGCAGGGAGGCACTTGGGCTTGGGGAGAGCCTCAGGGCAAGGACAGCCCCTCCATCCTCCAGGGACTGGAGCAGAGCAGGATTGGGTCTGGGGCCTTGTTGGCTCCATGGCAGATTTGTGTGAGCATGTTAGAGAGCCTTTGCTGGAAGCCATGGACATTCTGAACGGAATGCAGGGGGCAGGAGCAGAGAGCTGGGCAACAGACAGCCGGCTGTGCTGGGAGGGGTTCAGAGCGGAAGTGCAATCTGCAGTCCCTTTTGACCTGGGATCTTGGAGAGTGGCGAAGGTTGTTAGGGCTGAAGACATCATCCTGCAAGTCAGCTCTGAGTAGGGAAGTGGCCTGTGATCTGGTGGACAGTCTGCAGACATCTCTCCCTACCTGGTTACTTTGGATCATCGGCCGTGGAGAAGTTGGTTCCTGGAATCCTGAAAACATCTCTGGAACAGTTGTGAGACCCCAAATTCAAGCCCTCTTCCTCTGGTCCTTAGCCAAGCTGTCAAACCTGGCAGAAGCCGGGCTGGCCGGGATCTTACCCCTTTGACTCCAGTCCTGGGCAGTTAGTCATAGCTTCACCTCACCCCCTTTCCTACCCCTCATCTTATAATTAAACTGTTTCCGTGTGTGTTTTCTAGTACTTTAACGTTCTCATTGTGTGTATTTGTAATACTCTGAAGTTATTCCAGGCTGGGTGGGGCAGAGTGACAGTTAGTCAGGCTCAACTGCCATTTCTGTCAATGGTCACTCCCCTTATAGTTAAACCTGGGTCCCTGGCTTGTGAAGTCCCTTCCTGTCTCCTATCCACCCCACTGAGCCCACAAATAATATTTGAGCCAACCCCCCTGGTTTTCCCCATAGTACCCCCCCAGGGGCTCGTCCCCTCTGAGCCCCCCATGCACCCCAGGGCTGCTCCTCCCCCTTTCCTGACTCTGCCTTTCTCCCAGCTCTCCCCTGTATCTCAGAGGCTGAATTCCAGGCTGGAGCCCAGCCATCCCAGCTGGGTTTTCCTGCCATCCCTAGCCCTGACCTCCCAGAGGAGCCAGAACTCCCCTCCCATGGCCATTGGGAAGAAAGGGCCTTTTGAGGAGTTATGAAGGGATTCTGCCATTGTGGAGAATGATCTGGAGCAACACTCAAAGGGCTTTAAGACCCTCCAGTGATGCCATTCCGGGCTCTGTATCCCGGGAGATGGAAAACCCAGAGGAAAAGGACCCATTTGGGGACAAAGTGCTCTATTGCAGCTCAGGGGTGGGTGTGAAAGGCTGGGTGGGGAGGGGGTGGGGACATCTGCCCCCAGGGGGGCTTGGAGGGTCCTTCAGGGTATGGGGCTCTCCTAGAGATGACAATGCTGTGAGGAGGGACGAGCAGAAGGAATTCAGGGAAACCTGCAAAGACTGGCTCGGCCTGATGCAGAGTGAAGGGAACGGAACCCGCAGAACATCCTACACTGTCCTGGGGTGGATCAAAGTGAATGCTGGAACTGTTTGTGGCAATACAATGACTTCAAATCATCCCAAAGTACTCATGATGGAAAGGGCTGTCTGCTACCAAAGAAGGAACTGATGGAAGCTGAGTCCTGATTGAAGCATCCTCTGTTTCACTGGCTTTCTTCAAGTTTACTCCACAAATGGACTAATATGGGAAAAATCCAAAATTGATATCAAATGGACTCCCATGTCAGTGAGGGCTGGTGAGGGTACTGGAGGGAGGGAAAGAATTCGGGATTCAGGACATTTTTCAAAGGATTTTCAAAATTGTTTTCACACATAATTGGGGGAAAATAAGATTAAAAACAGAAATGTTATTGCTGTCATGAATGAGGAAAGGTATTCAAGTGGAATTCAGAGCTTATCCAATATCAGAAAATTCCTTCTGAAGAACAGCTCCATGTGGACACATGTTGTAAGATAAATTAAAAGATGTTTAAGATTAGTTAGTTGGGAGGCTTGGCAAGCAGGGCTGGAGAATTCTAACTGGAATGGGGAAGCAGGAAGTTTTGCTTCTCTCTCTGGGATGGACTCCATGTTGGCTGGGGACAAGTTGTAACCAACCCCCTGGGAGACCTCAGAGGAAGTGGAGTTTGTATCCTGATTTCCTGATATCCAGAAGGAAGGACGTCATCTGCCTGTGGGAGGTCTGGTTGAGACTATAAAACCTAACCTGGCTGGCTGGTCAGCACAGATTGGTTTAGCTCCCCGACTTACCCAACTGAAGGAGGGCTGGATGAAGACCCGGAAAAGCCGTACCATCGCTGGATTGTGACAGGACTCAGCAATGAGGATCCCACTTTCCTTCCTGATCTCCATTGCTTAGTGTAGATAAGTTCATTCCCAGACCCTGAGGCTTGCCCGTAGACTGGTAGAATAGGACCCCTTTCCCTCATTCAAACTATAGTTCATTGAATTAAACCCTGTTTATAAAACAAGTTAGTTTTGTCAGTCTGCTCACTGGTTGGTTTCACAGACTCCCTGGCTAGGTGGATCTGTGTTGGCAGTTGGACCTCCAAATGCCAAACTCATTCTAAAGTGTATTTCCCTAATTTGTTAATCCTAGTCTATTGCCTTGTCTTGTCTATTACTTACCCATCCTCAGAACCCTGATAATATTTAATCTAACTCCCAGTTTTCCCCCATAAGACACATCCTGCTTTATACCAGTATTTATAGTAGAGGGAAGCCCTTTGAATGTGCTCAAGGGGGCATGCTTTTCTCTGGAAGAGGCTCACCAACAGATAACAATCTTCATCCTAGAATGAAGGGTTCTACTAGGAAGGACTTCATTTGGAGCTCATGTTTGACTGTACCTTGGAAAAATCATGCTGGGGATAAAACATGTGTATTTAATTAACAAGCGAAGGCCTCTTACTGTGGCTCAGACTACATTAGATCTGTCAACAGAAGAGACTCCATTAAACAGAGAAATTCCATAAAGTGCATAAAATCCTCTAAACGTGGTGGATTTTTCTCTGAAGTTCTAATGTTTATCATCATTCCTCAGTATCTCATGGCATGCGTATACTATAATTTCTTCAGTCACTCTGCAATTAATTGATACTCATTTGCTTCTGTAAAGACCTCATATGAATATTTTGGTAACTCAGCCATGGATGTCTGTGATGCTTTCTCTCAGCATCTATATGGCCCAGTGGATGAAGTTCTGTCCTTGGAGCCATAAGACCTCAATGTTGTTTTGTTCTCTGGCACTCAGATACTTTATGACCCTGAACCTATTCCTGTGAGTTTTCCCCCCTCTGCAAAAGGAGGTAATCAGAGCGTCTACCCTCAGGGTTGATGTAAGGATTGTTATATTGAATCTCTGGGAGCCAGGAGTTCACACTGTGATTGACAGGTGGATCCGTTGGATGTCGGAATGTTCCCAGAGAGGCGTGCGGACAGGAGAGGGCAGTGGGCCCAGAGGGGGCGTATAAAACCACCCTGGTAGTCCTGGCAGGGGTTCTTGGTTCTTTCTTTTCCCTGAGACCCTGAGATCAGTGGATCCTGGTCTTGGTGGGATTGAGACTTGCAAATTCAACCCTGCAAGCTCCTCCTGTTTGTTCCTGTACCATCAACAACCTGTACCCAAACCATCATCTCTGATTCTTCTGGCCCTAGTTATTAGGAAGTCAATCATCTTAGTCATCTAGGTGTCCCAGGGCCTGGGAGGGATCTGGGAAGTGGGCAGGAGAAGAAGAAGAGGGTGGATAAAGGGCGGATATCTCAACTGGTTAGGCTTATCATCTAGTGAAGAAGAAGCTGAAAGATTATACAGCAGTTTCCCTGCTCTGGTGTGGCGCTAGCCAGGCTGTACCAGAGAGAAGCTATCATCTTAATTCATTCACTTGCCTACAGTTTAGAGATTCATCATTATCATTTTAAATTAGGGTCTCCCAATACCTCCATCCAAACCCATTATCCTCCTTTGTTAAATACAACCAAAGTTTAAAGTACCTTCCTGAAGTGGTTATTCAAAGCTTCTTTGGGAAGGGAAACACGCAGTCAGATTCCAATGTTACCCAGCTAAAGAGCCCAATAAATAATATCAATTAACCCCAGGTGGGACCTGAAGGGATATCATCCATTGACCTAAAGGATCCTGCCTGGGCAACTGTTAAAAAAGAGAGAGGTGTCATCCTATCCTCTCCTTATACTTCACCTACATCTACATCTAATAGATAGGAGTAGGGTCTTTAATTATACAGGATTAAATGAAACAATTTGTAAAATTCTTTGTAAGATTCTAATCCCTATGAACATGAAAGCTTTTAAAATGATTATTCCCAGGCATCATGGTAAATATAGTTTATTAAAACATAAAAGGGGGAAGATAATGGCTTAGCAGGGAAAGCTAGAATCACTCTGAGAATCCTCTCAAAAGAACCTAAAAATAGAGCCTCAAAACACCTGGAATCACAGAACTAACAAGGGATGGAGTGAAGTAACTCTCCTATAGAAAACAACTTGAAAGGAAGGCAGAAAGGATCTATTTACATCAGATAATGGTGAACTGGAAGTAAAACTGGGCACAGGGGAGTGCAGGCAGCCCACCCTCCTAATAATGTGCCAGGTTCTTATCCTGGGCACAAACCAACTTTGAGATCCCAGGACCTTGCCTAAGCCAACAGCAGAGCATCCTACACCCACCCTAAAAAAGAGCCTACCCCGCCTTTGAAGTTCCAAGCCCTGGAACAAGCCTTCAGTGAGCCCCAAATTTTTGGCCCCTTCAAACGTCTGGTGAAGCCCCTAGGTCCAGGGCAAACTAGCTCCTAGTGTTCTGAGTTCTGCAAGCTGGCAGCAGTCCCTAGAAGATACTGAATCAGCAACTTTAGAAGTTCCTGGCCTATAGGCCATCATACCAACTTGGAAAAAATAAAACCCAAAGAAACCCAGTACTAGAGCTGAGATCAGCAGCATGGAAAAACTGAAATTTAAAAGAGTGCCTCCTCTATCTTGAAAAAAAGAGACAAACTTTAAGAGAAAAGTTTTAAAAAAAGGTTAGGAAACTGATCAAAAGGCAAAAGAAACACCTAACCAGAGAAAATTTCAGTGGAGGCAAAGAAAGCAAGGAGGAGATTCAGGAGGATACAGTGAGATCAAAGCAACCACATACAAAACTTCAAAAAGAATGGGAATTGGTCTCAGGTATTGGAAGAGCTCAAAAAGAAATTCAAAAGTCAAATAAGAGAAATGGAAGAAAAATGAGAAAGGAAACAAAAATAATGCAAAATAAAAATAACAGCTTAAACAAAATTGATCAAGTTGGAAAAGAGACACAAAATCCAAGGAAGAAGAGGTTTCTAAAAAGCAGAACTGATTTCCTAGAAAAGGAAAATCAAAAGGTCAAGGAAGAAAGTCATTTTTAAAAATCAGAATTGTGTGAATAGAAAGTAACACATTCATCAAACATCAAGAAACTATAAAATAAAATCAGAAGAATGATAAAATTGAAGAAAATGTGAAATATCTCATTGAAAAAAATTAACCTGGAAAATAGTTCCAGGAGAGACAATTTAAGAAATATGAAGGTACCTGAAAGCCATGTTCAAAAAAAAAAGCCTAGACATCATCTTACAAGAAATTATCCAATAAAATTGCCCTGATATTGTTGAACAAGAGGGTAAAATAGAAATTAAAAGAATCCACAGATCATCTCCTACAATAATTGCCCAAATGACAACTCCCAGAAATATTATGGCCAAATTCAATTGCTCTCAGGACAAGGAGAAAATACTGCAAACAGCCAGAAAGGAACAATTCAAATATCATGGAGCCACAGTCAGGATGGCACAGGATCTGGCAGTTTCTAAATTGGAGGATTGGAAAGCTTGGAATATGGCATTCTGGAAGGCAAGGGAACTGGATTTACAACCAAGAATCACTTACCCATCCAAACTGATTATATTCTTTCAGGGGGGAAAAATGGTCATTTCATAAAATGAAGATTTTCAAGCAGTTCTGAAGAATAAACCAGGCCTAAACAGAAAATTTGAAGTTCAAGTACAAAATTCAAGAGAATCATAAAAGGTAAATAAGAAAGAGAAGTTTTAAAGGACTCAATAAATTTGAATTGTGTATATTCATACGTGAAAAGATATTTGTAATTTTTAAGATTTTTTATCATTATTATAGTACTTAGAGGAAATATACATATACAGAGGGTGTGCTGGTAAGCTGTTTCAGGTGACATGTTAAAAAATTAAGGAGTCAAAAAGAGGTTTATACTGATAGAAAAGAGAAGAGACAAGTAAAATGGGGTAAATTATATCACATATGTTGAGGAAATTTATTGACTGAGACACCAAAAATAAAACAAAGTCTCTGAGCCAAAAAGAAATAATAGGTTTATTGAGAGAAGGCCAGTCTCACAATAAAGCCAGACTCTGGTTAGGAGCCAAAGACTTCAAGCCTTAAGAGTGGCCTTCTTATATAGTCCAAACTTGTGTTAGAGATATAATAATTTTCATATATTTATATGAATATATAAATATACATATATATCTTACTCAATGGGCTTAAACAAAGAAGTAAAATCAACATAATCAGGGTAAAGAAGTTAAAAAAACTCATATAATATAAGGGTGTTGTGATATTGGAAATTTGAGAATCCTTGAACTGATCTTGAGGTCTCTGGTCTAAACTTCCTGTGGACATTTAGATCTCTTACAAACTACATTTCCCGTGATTCAATGGGCTTCCTGTCTTACGTGGTGATGTAAGCCAACATAAATAGAAGCTTAAATGGGAAGATTAGGATTGGTACTGCCTCTTTCCTATGAAGCAGCCATAGCACAGCATTTGAATTAGCTCTTAGCAGGCACGTGGCTTTTTAATTATCAATATGGACTACAATAAAACTCTAATATTTTAAAATATATTCTTCTATATTAATTTTATTTGTTACAGCTTTGGCAGCCACTTTGGAGCTGTAACTCTCAATTTTTCAGATAGCCTAAGAAGCCACAATTTTGCCATGATTTTCCCTCCCCCCCACCCATGGGCAGAACTCTGAGAGCATTTAGAATCCTCTCTAGAGCTATGGACCTGCTCTTGCTGTTTTTGTGCTATTTTTGCCCACTCTGCTCAGTTCTTCTGAGCAGCCTTTTAAAAGGGGAAAGTTTTTGGTTTTGTTTTTTCTCTTCTCCCTGTTCTCCCTAGTCATGTGGCTGCTGTTCCTGGCTGCGAGTTCATACATTCCCCATGGACTTGGCCCTGCCCACCTGATCCTCCCCTAGGAGGAAGCCGCTTCTGACCCTCCATGGGGAACCCCTGCCGCCCAGTGCTGATCCCAGCTCCTGCTAAACCATTCCAATGCCAAATGCCTGCCTCCACCTCCCACTCCAGCTGCCCCACCTGTTTATGCTGCTCTGCCTGAACTGCTGCTAATGCCAATCCCAGTCACTGCTCCTGGAGTTGCTTCTGCTTCCTGAGACTTGGGAAGTAAAAAACACCACTTCTTTTTCATTGGGAACACTCCTTACTTAACTGCTCTGAGTGTGTTTCCTTTTTAGACAATAATTAGCCCCTTACAGGGAAGCCCAGGTGTTTCCTCTTTGACATTAAGGACTTTTAACCTGAAGAGAGCTTCTCTATCCCCCTTCCTCCCCCACAAGCCCTCCACGTGGGATCTCCAACCTGAGGCTTTTCTAGCCCCTACCCCAGTTGGCTTCCACGTGGGCCCTAGCTTTTACTCTTCAAACAGGAAGTAGAATGGCAAGCATGGGCCGCATTGCCTATTTCAAACCATTCCTTGTGATTATCTTGCCTGAAACTCACGGGGAGGGATTCACCCCCCTGCACACGCTGGGCCTGCCCAAGACTTTGAACTACATACCCCTTATGGAGTCATCCACACTGTGCTCAGTGCAGAGCTCAGTTAGAAGAAATTTAAATTGGACCAGAGGTGGATTTTAAACCTCAGACTGCATGGTTTTTTTTTTAAAGTCTCTGTATCTTATTGTATTTTGCTGATTGTTGTTTTGTTGATTTTTCTGTTACACTGGATCATTTGAAGCTACTGAAGTTTTGACTGCTAGATTAATTCTGTTTATGATTTTATTGTTACTCCCAAATAGTGAACAAATCTATTAGAATTGGTAAAAAGGGTTTTTGACTGCATTGCTTGTACTCTGTTCCTTATATTATTGTATTTCCTGATTTCTTTAAGTTTTCAATTTTTTTTATGTTTACCTGTATTAATCTAATTCTGTTATCTGTACCATTTATGAACATCTTGAAAAGTTTTTAAGTTGTAAAAAGCCTGTAAGCCTTATATATACTGGATTTGTCATCTCAACTAGAGGTCACATATTGCTTATACAATCTTGGAGATTTTGAGGCCTTAAGAATTTAAATTGAAATTTTATAAAGGTTTTTTAGAAATTACTTTAGATAACTAGTACCTTTCTGTATGAATGATAGGGTTATATATATATTAAAGAATGTTGTCTTAAAGGGGTAGAGGAAAAAAAGGAAGTTTCCTGCCCAAGCTTTTGTATACTACACAGGAAGCCAGGAGAGCTCCTGTATGCTTGATGTTTTGGCTTGCTTTCCCATCAGAAGGATCTAGAATTACTGAGGATAACTTAGACCCAGAAGTTTTTTATCAGATATTTTTTAGGCTCTGCTCCACAATTGCCATGGAGACAGTAATAGAGTTTGTTAAGAAAATATCTCAGCCAAGGCTGAATGATTTACCATACCTGTTGAATTTGTGACAAGTATACAATTTTTAAACATCATAGCAAGTGGTTATAATAATAGGTTTGTTTGCTATTGTCTTTAAATGTGTTATTGGAAATTATGGTACTTTATTTGAATGTGCATTATGAATCTGCTATTTTATAAAAGTCATTTACAGGGGGCAGCTGGGTAGCTCAGTGGAGTGAGAGTCAGGCCTAGAGACGGGAGGTCCTAGGTTCAAATCTGGCCTCAGACACTTCCTAGCTGTGTGACCCTGGACAAGTCACTTAACCCCCATTGCCTACCCTTACCACTCTTCTGCCTTGGAGCCAATACACAATACTGACTCCAAGACGGAAGGTAAGGGTTTAAAAAAAAAAGTCATTTACATTCACAGTTCATGACAAAAACTTAACAGGAAATGGATCTCATTTTGGGGTGAAAACCTTTCACTAATTCTAAGCTATATATTTTTGATTTTTAAAACATTCTTTTATTATTTTTCTTCCTTGTGTGTTCAATACAATATGTGTTCTTTTCTCTCATTTTTGTACTTGAGAGAATTGTATTTTTTCCCCTGAATTTTTAATTTTCCTTTTAATTTTTTTAATTGAGTAATTGACTCTTTTCCTTTTTTCTCAGTTTTTGTACTTAAAGTACATAGAATCAGTGTTCATCTTTTTTGATTTTACAGTAATATAAGTTTAATATAAATGTATATTTGCTATAATATTAATGCATGCCCAAAAAGCCTTAGACTATGGTAACCTGCCAATTATTGGTAAATATTATGGGACTGTGATTAATGTCTCTCTGTCTGATTCCCCGAGAAAGGCACTCAAGAGCCACTAAACAATGCTAAAAGTCACAAGGTCATGGAGACCAACTGAGAAACTACACAAGTGCCAAGGAGCAAAAGGTCATGCAGACCATCCCAATCCAGGTGGGATTGAGGAACTTCTATGCCAATACTAAAGGGCTTAAAACTAGTGTTTGAGGTTCAGGCTTGCAGCTTTTCTGACATATGTTAGATACCAGACTTCCCCTGAGCTTCATCCCTAGCCAAGCACCTAAGATTGGCTATCATTATGGCTCATCCCTGAGAAGGTACAAGCAAATCAGACTAGGGATGTGAACTGGAATGACCTCCAGGAATTAATTCAGAGTGAAAGGAGCAGATCCAGGAGAACATTGTACACAGAGACTGATACACCATGGTGCAATTGAACATAAAGGATTTCTCTACTAGCAGCAATACAAGGATCCAGAGCAAGACTGAGGGACTTATGAGAAAGAAAACTAGCCACATTCAGAAGAGGAACTATGGGAGGAGAAACACAGAAGAAAAACAACTGCTTGAACACATGGGCTGATGGGAATATTATTGGGGATGTAAACACTAAACGGTAACTCTAGTCCAACTATCAATAATATGGAATTAGGTCTTAATCAATGATACATGTAAAACCCAGTGGAATTGTGCGTTGGCTAAGGGAGGATTAGGGGGACTTGGGGGGGAGGGAAAGGACATGAAACATGTAACTATGGGAAAATATTCAAAATTAAAATTAAAAAATCAATTTGTAAAGACTGAAATGAAAAATATTCTAGAGGACAAACACCATATCCAATCTTTTTAAAAGCATGTTGAGGGGGCAGCTGGGTAGCTCAGTGGAGTGAGAGTCAGGCCTAGAGACAGGAGGTCCTAGGTTCAAACCCAGCCTCAGCCACTTCCCAGCTGTGTGACCCTGGGCAGGTCACTTGACCCCCATTGCCCGCCCTTACCAATCTTCCACCTATGAGACAATACACCGAAAGTACAAGGGTTTAAAAAAAAAAGCATGTTGATTAAAAGCCATACATTCAAGACATCTTGATGTTATATTAGAAACTACTAAAGTGATACCGGGATCCACCCATCCCTGTCTTATTGTGTCTGTGATTGCCTATGCACTGTATGAACTGCCAGGCAGGTTTGGTCATAACATTTTTTGGGAAGAAAATACTTGCCTTCTCCACTTACCCAGACCCCTGTTTTCTGTTTTGCATTTTACCACTGTGTCCAAGTTTCAATTCCTTGTCTTCGTAGGTGATGGCCAGCCATTTGTTTCTGTTGTTTCCAGCATCAGAGTCAGTGTCCTTATCTTCATCATTTGCAACATCAGCAGCTTGGAGAGTTATTGTGTAGAGATTAAATTTATGGTTGGACTAAATATGAGAGAATGTGGTTGCCAATTTAAAAATGAATACAGCTCAAGTCAAAATGACTTTTTAGCAGCTTTATTTACAAAAAGAGGGAAAGAGGGAATATAGAGAAATGTAAAAGGAAGGTAAAGAAGATATCTAACCTAACACACTAAATATTTGCTCTGGCACCTGGTTCCACTCTAGCAGGGCTCCTTAACCTCTCAACTAGAGGACTTGGGGTTGAATTAAACAAGGGTTCAACCCCACACAGGCTTCTCTGAGTGAGAGGCATCTCCAGTGCTAAATCTCTCCAGAAGGCAGGAAAGGAGAGTCAGCTTTTTTTCACTCACCCAATCCAAAGGCCAAAGGGTGAAGATCCAAGAGCATCTTACCAGAAGCAGTTCAAGTTGCCAGCCCCAGGTCCTTCAAGCTGAAGATTCAGGTCAAAGACCAAAGACCTCCTAACAGGAAGTTTAGGCCCTTTTTATGGAAGTCTCTTTATGTCACTTCCTGTCCCTTTCTTCACTTTACGGAGACCAATTGTAGATCAATTGCAGTCTTTTAAGTTTGTTTGGCACTGCCCAGGGGCAGTCAGTCACTTCTAGAAGTGTATCTCACTTAAGTAAGTGGTTTGTGAACCTCCCCTACTTAATATTAAGTAGGGATGTCTTCACTTTTGGTTGATTAAATTTAAAAGCAGGCAAGGGGAGAGTCAATCCCATCTTCACAATTGCATAAACAGGACCTTCTTTGGCTGCTGTCTTGAGTCCGAATCAGCCCTTTGTATTAGTCTTTTTCCTCTGAATGTAAGAGCAATGACCTCAGATGCCTGTGCTCTTAGATTAGGCAGAAGATATAGAACAGTCATTCTCAAACTTTTTTGGCCTACCCTTTCCAGAAAAAATATTATTTAGCCCCCTGGAAATTAAATTTTTTTTAGTTTTAATAGCAATTAATAGGAAAGATAAATGCACCTATGGCCATCATTGACCCCTGGATCGCTGCAGCACCCACCAGGGGGCAGTGGCCCCCACTTTGGGAATCACTGATATAGAGGACCTGCTCCATAAACCAGAGATTTTTTGAGTGGTCTAGGGTAGTTGTCAGATGTAAAGAATGAAACAGATTGGAAGCACAGCTTATTAGTTCAAAGTGCTCCGAGGTACAATGGAGTCACAGGTTTATTATATATGAAATTAAAGATTCCTTTCACCCAAAAGCACAAGGAAAGTTTCTCACAGCTACACAGAGCAGTATTTTTACCATACACAAAACAAAAGCCTTAGAAGCTTCAAGGTATAGATAAGAACCTATGCTAAACTTTCAGCTATATTGTTATCACCAAGTTCAGTCAGGGAATACTTTGGTAGGATGGGAAGCCCCTGAAATTTTTGGCCTTGACTACTTTTGAGACCAAGCAGCTTATTCTAAATCTGGGCAAAATGCTCCTGCTAAGGATTCAGCCTTGGCTTGACAAGTAGCTGCATTCCTGACCAAAGGGGAAGAATGTTAACCTCTTGACTTCTGGTTTGCTAAGAGCTCAAAGCTTTTCAGTAAGACTATATTGCTTTTTAAGAAAAGGTGTGAATCATGAAAAGGAGTCAAAAGAGGAATCTCAGATTTTTATCCTAGATAACCCAATCCAGACTTACTCTGATAAGAGTAATGGGGTTAACACACAGCTCTGCCGGGCTCTGTTGACTTTTTGATGGGGTCGAGATAAAAATATCTATTCAAGATTCTAATTTCTCTTAATGGTTTCCCACAAGAAGAGAGGCAGAGCACAAAACCACAGCAGCTCCTGCAATCCCCTTCCCTTCATCTAACTCAGGATGTCAGGGAACTGGGTGTGCAACTGCTGAGCACAAGGGGAAGCTTTAGGAATAAGGAAGCCTGAGAGCTTCTTGGAGATGGGAGGGAGTCTAATGGTAGAAAGCCAGGAAAGCTACTGCCTGAGGGAGAGAATAAGTCAGTGAGTCAATAAACATCTATTGAGCACCTACTGTGGGCCAGATAATGTGCCCAGTGCTGGGGTAACAAAGAAAGCAAAGGACATGATTCTCTTTAGAAACAAGAAGTTGTCTGAATCTGCTTTCTCTTGCATTCTGCTACCCTCCTCTCTTTTTACCAATAGACTCTTCCAATTCACATGTTGTTGTAAGAATTAATCATGTTTTCTCCAAGAGTTCTTCTTTTCATCTTCCTTCCATCCTTAGTAATGAGGAATAGTCTCTTATCTTGTTATAAATGCTCTATTTGCAGCTTCCTCTATGGTGCAAAGTTCTTTTCCACCAAGAGGCAGCCAAGGGACAAAATGGCTGGAGCTCAATGCCTGGACTCAGGAAGAAACAGACACTTCCTCAGTCTATCCTGATTCGAACACTCTTCCTGTATAATACAGGGAAAGTCACAAAACCTCTGTTTGTACTTCTCTGTTCTTCCTACAGCTCCATCTTCCCCATTATTCCCCTCGATATTCTCAAGATCAGGTGGCACTGATCCCCTTGCTGTTCCTCACACTTGACTCTCTATCTCCTAATGCTGCATTTTACCAGCTCCTCCCCAAGCCTTGACTGCTGTCCCCCCAATCTCTGCCTACTGGGTTCACTAGTTTCCTTCAAGTATGAACTAAAATTCCACCTTCTGCAAGAAGCTTTCTTGCTCCTATTTCTCTGGGTGATTTCCTACAATCTATGTGGTATATGTTTTTATGGAGGAAATAAACATTTCTGAATTATGGAGCCCAGAGAGAGCAGAGCCAGGGGATCAGAGAATTTAGATGGTCTCCCTGTACTCTGTCTGGCCTTCTAAGAACAAATGGTCTTTGATGCCACCTTTCATGACCCATCACCTGCTTCACTCAGCTCTCCAACGCTCACCCAAGAAACCTGGTCTCCTGATTGGGGAGAGTTCTTCCCTCACTCTCTTCTCACCTCTCCACAATTGGGCTTCTGACCTCAACCTTCAACCAAGCGTGCTCTTTCCCATGATATCAATGATCCACTATATACTAAATATAGTGGTGTTTTCTCAATTATCTTCCTTCCGGAACTTTCTGCAGCCTTAGACCCTGCCAACCAACTTCCTTTCCCTGACACTCTCTTCTGGGTAGTTTCCCAGGGACACCACTCTCTATTGGTTCTTTTTCTCCATATCTGACTGACATGTCTCATTTCACTGGCTGGATCTTGTGAAAAGGGAATTACCCTCCCTTTGTTTTCTTTGATGTAATCAATCAAAGACATTTAGTTTAATCAATCAGGAACTTGAAGATCCCTTAACATTGATGTGCAAATACAGACACACCCTCAGAGACAAGAAATTGATCCCACAGGCACTGTTCCCCCTTGGGTGGTGCCAGGCAAATTAAGAAACTATGATTGGTTCCTGAGATGATGTGGGAGAGCTAGAGGATGGAGAAAATGGCTTATAAAGGTGTGACCAGAGGTCTGGAGACACATTCTTGCATTGGTGACACCCTTGCTGGAGACATACTTGCATTGGTTACATGCATGCTGGAGATGCTTGCTCTTTTTTTTTTAAACCCTTAACTTCTGTGTATTGGCTCATAGTTGGAAGAGTGGTAAGGGTGAGCAATGGGGGTCAAGTGACTTGCCCAGGGTCACACAGTTGGGAAGTGTCTGAGGCCGAATTTGAACCTAGGACCTCCTGTCTCTAGACCTGACTCTCAATCCACTGAGCTACCCAGCTGCCCCCTCTGGGGACTCTTGCTGAAGAGACTTTTGTGGACTTCTGGCTGAAGTTTGGAACCCTGTCCATGGTGAGCTGGATTCCATCAGAACAGCATTTAGGGCATTTAGCTAGGCAACTCTCTACTTCTTTCCTACACTCCCCTCTCATCACTATCTTTACTTTGATGTAATAAAGCTACTAAAGCTACTAACAGCCTCATAATTTAATTTTAATTATTATAATATGGCAACCTTTTAATTATGACAATCTTCATTCAGGTCAATCCTGATACCTATGAGTCTCTTCCAGGGCTCTATCCTGGGTCTTCTTCTGGCTTCAAACCATGGTTAGCATTAACATTAGCAGAACTGCCTATGTATCAAGTCTGAACTCAGACCCGACCAAGCAGTGTCATCCTGTGGAAGTCACTGACTCACGTTGCTTAGAAATGATACACAGAACAAAGGTAAGGGATAAATTTTTTTTTCTTTATTTTATCCCTTTTTATTACAAATTTTTACAAAAATTTTCTCTTTGTAGCCTTGACCATGTGTCCATTGTCTCTAGTCTTCATACACCTACATGTAACAAGCATCTGTTTCTTTATATCCCTTGCATAAGAGACCTGACCAATGAAACTTGCCTCAAATCTGTTTCCTAGCTAATGACTTCCCTTTCAATTAGGAAAGTACTTTTTAAAAAATAAGATCTGCTCATTTTATCTTCTGCAGTCCCCTCTGTCCCTTGTGTGCAGGTGAATTCTTCCCCTCTCTGTGACTCCATCTTCTTCATGGCTCCTCTGATTTGTCTGACATGACCTTTCATGACTGAGCCCTGCATTCACTAGGAATGAATCCTGCTCTGCAGTGTGAGATGCTGGTCCTTCACTTGTCCACCTAGTATGTGGGAGGGCTGATGGTCCACTAAACCATCTCCTAATTAAGTATTCACAAGTTATAGCTGTCTTGGGATGGTCAAGGGAGGGGCTGAATAATGAGCTCCTCAACCTGTTTGTTAAACTGCCTGAGCAAGATGTGGGGTCTCCCATCATTCAAGGGGGCCACTGACCTACCTGTCACTTCATAGGGATGATGCTGGTCCAACCGATAAACTGATACTTCTTACCCCAAATCAGTGTCAAGATAATTTCAATCCTAACAGTAGGAAGCATCTGAGGTAATGTGTGAACCCAATTTGTCCCCATTTCCAAGCTCAGGACCTGATCCATTGCAGTTCCTGCCTTTCCTCTACTCTTTCTTGAATATCAATTTGAAATAAAAATGAGGCTACTACAGTGTCAATGTTTTCTCCTGTTGTCTTTCCTAGGGCTCATGTATACCCAGGAATAATCGTCATTGCAAAAGCCAGCATGTGCACAAGAGTGAAGGCTCAAAAGCGTTTTACAAATATGTTCTCACTCAATCCTCCCATCGACCCTAAAGGGAACTGCTCTTAACTCCCTATTGTCCAGATAGGGAACATCAGATAGAAGTAGGTTAAATGACCTACCCAGGGTCATTGAGATGGTCAGTGTAAAGCCCTCAGCATGGTGCCTGGCACCCAGGAAGCCTTCTCTCAATGTGAGCTCCAATTGGTGATGGAGTCCCACCCCATCATTGGTGTGGAAGAGGAGTGACCCCCTCTGATGGTGGGGGAGTGGAGGAAGGAAATACCAGGGGAGGAGGGACAGTGCAGAGGGAGGGACTGGGGGGCAAAGGGAATCTGGGGATCTGCTCAGAAGAGCTCCAGGATAGGGGAGAGTGGGACACATGGGAGAGGAAGGGGAGAAAGTGTAAAGACAGGGTGTCTGAAGGGGGACCATGAGGAGATGGGAAGAGCAGAGGTATCAGGGAGAGGGCTAAGAGGTCACCCCAAACCCTCCCCTCCTCTTGCTAAGCCCCTGACCCCAGGGGGCTGGTCACTGCCCTGGCATCTAGTCCTTCCTGGTCCCGAGCAGCCCTGCCTAGCTTGGCCCTCTGCCCACAGCCTCCTTCTAGAGCCCAGCTTTTCTCTGCCTCTCTTCTCCCTGGATTTCAGGCACTATTTTTATATCCCTCATTCCACAGGAAAAGAAATCATGATAGCCAGCATTTCAGGGATTCATTACAAGCACCTTACTGGGTAGATGACTCATTTTACAGATGGCGAAAGTAAAGCAGAGATGAAGTGATGTGCCCAGGGTCACACAGCCACCAAGTGTCTCAGGAGCAATTCCACCTCAGATCTGGATTCCATCCATGTTTTCCTTCCAGGGATTTAGATAAAGGTCTGGAGGTCTCAAACCCGTTCCTCCTCATGCTGCAGGGGTTAGTCCTCACTTGATATAAATAAAACAATGAAATATGAGTGAAAGGATATTAAACAGGGACAGCTGGGTAGCTCAGTGGATTGAGAGTCAGGCCTAGAGACAGGAGGTCCTCGGTTCAAATCCAACCTCATATACTTCCCAGCTGTGTGACCCTGGGCAAGTCCCTTGACCCCCATTGCCCACCCTTACCACTCTTCTGCCTTGGAGCCAATACACAGTATTGACTCCAAGACGGAAGGTGAGGGTTAAAAAAAAAAAGAAAGGATATTAAACAAGCTTTACCCATGTGTGGGGTCCTAGAAACTCCATCCTGTCCACCCCAACTGTGAGAGAAAATTCCTGAAGAAAAGACCAGACTTAAAATGGAAAATTTGATGCCCAAATACAGAACTCAAGGGAATCACAGAAAGATAATTAAGAAAGAAAAAAAATGTAAGGGACTCAATAAGGTCGGATGACTTGTATTCCTATATGAAAAGATGATATTGGTAACTCTTAAAAAATTGTTATCATCATCATAGTAGCTAGAAGAAATATACTTAGAGGTTTTGGTGGTAAACTGTATAGGATGGTATGTCAAAAATACATATATATATATATATACATATATATATAATTAGAGGTAAAAAAGAGGATAATACTAAGAGAAATGTGAAAAGAGGTAAAAATAGGGTGAAATATATTGCATAAAGAAGCACAGGGAAGGGGAAGACCAATACAATGGAAGGGAGGGAGAGGTTGGAGACAGGCAATACTTAAATCTTACATTCATTGGAATTGGCTCAGAGAAGGAGGAACAGTCAGATCCATTGGACAGAGAATTGTATCATGCCCTATAGAGAAGTAGAAAGGTAATAAACAGAGTGATGGGGAGGGGAGCAATACAAGGGAGGGAGAGGTTAGGGGGGTCATTTAACTGCTCTATAGTAAGATGGGAATAATAAGAAGGGAGGGGGCAAGAAGGGGAATAATATTAGGGAGGGAAAAGGGAGGCATACTGACTAAAAAGCAAAAAGCTGGAGGGGAGATAAGAGGGATAAGAGAAAAGGTAGATTAAAAGAGGAAGTCAAAATGGAGGGGAATACATAGACAGCAATCATAACTGTGAATGTGAATGGGATGAACTCACCAATAAAAAAGAAGTGGATAGCAAAATGAATTAAAAACCTGAATCCTACCATATGTTGTCTACAAGAAAGACATTTGAAGCAGGTAGGCATACACAGGATAAAGGTGGGAGCAGAACTTACTTGCTACAACTGAGACAAAGAAGGCAGTAGTAGCAATTATCATTTCAGACAAAGCTAAAGTAAAAATAGATTTGATTAAAAGATATAAGGAAGGGGGCAGCTGGGTAGCTCAGTGGATTGAGAATCAGGTCTAGAGACAGGAGGTTCTAGGTTTAAATCTGGCCTCAGACACTTCCCAGCTGTGTGACCCTGGGCAAGTCACTTGACACCCATTGCCCACCCTTACCACGCTTCTACCAAGGAACCAATACACAGAAGTTTAGGGTTAAAAAAAAGAGAGAGAGATAAGGAAGGTAATTACATCTTGATGAAAGGCAGTATAAATTATGAAGAAATATCAGTACTCAACATATATGCACCAAATGGTACAGCATCCAGATTCTTAGAGGAGAAACTAAAGGAGTTTAAGGAGGAAGATAGTAAAACTATATTAGTGGAGGACCTAAGCCTTCCCCTATAAGAACTAGATAAATTGAACCAACAGAGATCACATGATTATCTTAAAAGATGCAGAAAAAGCCTTTAATAAAATACAACAGCTATTCCTTTTGAAAACACGAGAAAGTATATGAATAGATACTGTTTACAGTATTTATTTAAAACCATCAACAAGCATCATCTGCAATGGGGATAAGTTAGAAGCCTTCCCAATAAGATCAAGAGTGAAGCAAGAATGCACATTATCACCTCTATTACTTAATATTATACTAGAGAAGAAAAAGAAATTGAAGGGATCAAAGTAGGCAATGAGTAGCCTAAAATTATCACTCTTTGCAGATGATATAATGTTCTACTTAAAGAATCCTAGAGAATCAACTAAAAGGCTAGTGGAAATAATCAGTAACTTTAGCAAAGTTGCAGGATACAAAATAAACCCACATAAATCATGTAAAAATTATTGATAGAGAGAACCCCAAGGGTGTGTTTGATAGACTTGTGTGTATGTTAAGCCTATCTGTGGATTACTCTCCCCCTTAACATTGAGAACTTCAAGGGGTTCATCTCTGTGATGTTATAGTGAACAGAGATGGACAGGAACCAAAATTCAGACAAAGGACCTTTTGGGGTTTGGCATAGACTGTTTGCCAGGGCTTAGCAAATGGCCTGGCCCCCAAAAGTCCCCACTGAACCCAGCTTCCTGGCAGAGGTACAACAATGGTGGACAACTTCAGGTTTGGCTTAATCAAAGCTTAATAGAGTTGAATCCCCAAATTCTCCTCACACCCTCAGCCCAATTTAAGGTTTCTAAAGGAATTCTAATGTGACTGTTTTACTCAAACAGGGGTAGTTCATTAACATGGGTTCAAGAATGGTTGTGGAGAGTGGGATAGGAAGCCCTATTCAGTCACAATATGTATGAGGTCCTTTGTACCCTGAGCCAAGCCCAAGGGCTTTGGCCAGGAACTCTTTCTTCTTTCCTCTAATCTGTCCTCTAATCTAATCTACAGACAGGATTACAAAGGTCTTTCTCAGTTGGTACAGAGCAGGGTAGAAAGTCTTCAGGCTGGCACAGCAAACTTTCTAGGTCAATGACCCCTCCAGTTGCTTTTGATGTCTAAACAGTCTCTTAGGTGTTATTCAGAAGAAACAGGAACACTTTCAGGTCTTCAAGCAAAAGAGATAGAAAGGGAAAACCTCAGGTATCCAAATGTTGAAACCAGAGGTAAGGTAAAGTCCTCCATCTCCCACCAAGGCCAAAGATAAAGTCCCCCTCCAAACATTCTATCTCCCACAATCCCCTGTTGCTTTTTACAAATGATGCTCCTGCCCTTCAAGTTTGCATACAACATTCCATAGATCTCCTCTCTGTGCCAAACTTTTCCTACAATCATCAGCACTTCTATATATTTCCAACACAACTCAGCAGCAAAAGTTAGAAAGAGAAACTTCATTTAAAATCACTATAGATGATATAAAATGTTTAGGAATCTATTTTCCAAGAAAAATACAGGTATTATGTGAACACAACTATAAAACACTTTTCACACAATTAAAACTCAACCTAAATAATTGGAAAAAATTAATTGCTCATGGGTAAGATGAGCTAATATAATAAAAATGACAATCCTACCCCAATTAATTACTTATTCAGTGTCGTGCCTATCAAACTACCAAGAAACTTTTTTTATAGAACTAGAAAAAAATGTAACAGTTCATTTGGAAGAACAAAAAATCAAGAATATCAAGGGAAAAAATGGGGAAAATATTCTAAATTAATTAATTAATTTTTAAGAACAATGGGAAGCTTGGAGTGGAACTTTTAGCTTTAAAATTAAGAGTCTCCTTTCCTTTCCCAAATGTGGGAAGGGAGGCAATAAGCAAATATAAAAGAAATGAAGAATTAGTGAGTAGAAGCTCCTAGATGGTTCAGTGACTACAATACTAAGCCTAGACATGGGAGGTGCTACGTTCAAATCTGGCCTCAGATACTTCCTAGCTGTATGACCCTTCGTAAGTACCTTAACCTTCCCCACCCTCATGGCCTAGCCTTACCATTCTTCTGCCTTGGAACCAATACACAGTATTGATTCTAAGATAGAAGATAAGGATTTAAACAAAATAATCAGTGAAATAGAAGGATTATTTCCATAAACAACTTAAGCTGTGATTGTTAAGGAAAGGTTCAGATCAAGCTATGGAGGACAGATACAGTTTTTATATAGTAAACTTCATGTGGCTACTCTTTATGAAATTGTAAATAGAAATTTTCGGCTCTGGAAGCTGAAGGAAGATTAAATGTCAGAATGGGTGAATGACTTGAATATAAAGAAGGAAACTATAAGTAAATTAAGTGAACACAGAATAGTATACTTGTCAGATCTCTGGGAAAGGAAAGATTTTAAAACCAAGCAAGAGTTAGAGAAAATTATATATAAAATAATATAATAAAATAAAATATAAAATAAATAATTTTGATGATATTAAATTAAAAAAGTTTTGTACAAACAAAAACAATGCAACCAAAATCAGAAGGGAAAAAACATACTGGGGAAAAAATCTTTATAACAAAAAACTCTGACAGGGGTCTAATTACTCAAAAATGCAAGGAGCTAAATCAATTGTATAAAAAATCAAGCCGTTCTCCAATTGATAAATGGGCAAGGGACATGAATAGGCAATTCTCAGATAAAGAAATCCAAACTATCAATAAGCACATGAGAAAGTGTTCTGAATCTCTAATAATTAGAGAAATAAAAATCAAAAAAACAACTCTGAGGTATCACCTCACACCTAGAAGATTGGCTAAAATGACAGCAGGGGAGAGTAATGAATGTTGGAGGGGATGTGACAAAATTGGGACACTAATGCATTGCTGGTGGAGTTGTGAATTGATCCAACCATTCTGGATGGCAATTTGGAACTATGCCCAAAGAGTGCTAAAAGACTGCCTGCCCTTTGATCCAGCCATAGCATTGCTGGGTTTATACCCCAAAGAGATCAGAGGGGAAAAGATTTAAACAAAAATATTTATAGCCTCACTTTTTGTGGTGGCAAAAAACTGGAAAACGAGGGGATGTCCTTCAATTGGGGAATGGCTGAACAAATTGTGGTATATGCTGGTGATGGAATATTATTGTGCTCAAAGGAATAATAAAGTGGAGGAATTCCATGTGAACTGGAATGACCTCCAGGAATTGATGCAGAGTGAAAGGAGCAGAACCAGAAGAACATTGTACACAGAGACTGATACACTATGGTAAAATAGAATGTAATGGACTTCTGTACTAGCAGCAATGCAATGACCCAGGACAATTCTGAGGGAATTATGAGAAAAAATGCTACCCGCATTCAGAGGAAGAATTGCAGAAGTGGAAACACAGAAGAAAAACAACTGCTTGAACACATGGGTTGATGCAGACATGGTTGGGGATGTAGACTCCAAATGACCACACAAATGCAACTATCAATAATATGGAAATAAGTCTTGATTGATCACACATGTTAAAACCAGTGGAAATGTGCATCGGCTATGGTGGAGGTGGGGGTGAAGGGAAGAGTAAGAACATGATTCATGTAACCATGGAAAATTTTTCTAATAAATAAAAAATTAAAAAATTAAAAACAAAAAAAACAAAAAAAAAAGATTAAATGTAATGAATATCTGGGAGAGTTAAGGGAGTAGCTGTGATTTCAGCAGGATGGGTGCTGGACAGCTGCCAGCCTCTCAACTCTGCCTGGCTCTTTTTCCTTTGCATATGGTCTTCATGTATTACTCCTTCTAAGTCATTTTTAAAGTCAAAAGCATCTTGTGCTGTTAGTATGGATGTGTCCAGCTCACAGCCAGATGTTTGGACAGCAATTTGAGACTCCTGGTAATAACTGCCACAATGTTTGTCTGTCGTTTCAATGTCTGTCTGTCTGACAAAGAATTGGCTCCTGCTGCTGCCCTGAGCTGCTGGAGTTCTATGGCTCTGCTGGCTGAGTTGACAGAATCTCGGTTGCAGAGAGATTTTCTTTCTTGGGGGTTGGGAAAGTAACTTTTATTTGAGTTCACATCCCATTTCTGGTCATCTATGTCCATTAGTTTTGTATCTTTTCCAGACTTCACATCTGTTTCAGGATACTCAACACTGTTGTTGACTTGTGTTGGTAATACATTGTCACAACAGGTGATACATTTAGATTTCACTCGTGTTTGTTTACTTCCTGAGACATGATTACTGTTCCCCCTGAACTCTGCTGAATTCAGCCTCTCAGAGATACATTCACTAATCATGGGGTTCTCTAGCTTAGCACAGTGTTCAGTATTAGATGACTCAGAAATCTAATTGTGGGTGGAATTCTTTTGCTGTTGGGTTGAGAACTGAATTTTCTCCCCAGATACATCTGTCCTTTATTAAGGTCATTCCATTCTTCTTTTGATAAACTAGTGTGCTACTCTATGAGCCTACTTAGTTGTTCTTGTCAGCAGTTTGTGATAGTACTGAGGTCTTACTGGCTGGAATCTCATCTATGGGATGCTGCTCTAAGTTCTGCATTGCATTTGCTTTCATTATCATGTTGTAGTTTGATATTCTATCCAAGTCTTCTAGTGTAATTTTGCTTGGAATAGATTTATGGAGCATTACTGATGATTGAACCCCTTGGTCTGGTTCTTGCAATGTCTTATCATTGACAATATAATTGCCAGCCTTTCCTTTTAAGTCTTGCAGTCTCACATCCATGCTAGTTTGTAATGGACATGAGCTTTAACTAACCTTACTCCTATTTTTATTTGCTTTCCCATAGACTTTCTCCCTCATCTCTTGGATGTCTAACTTCATTTGGATTTCATCAGTAGTCTCTTTCTTCCCAGTAAACTCTAGTACTAAAATTTCATTATTACCCAGCTCATTAATACTTTTGACTTCTCCCAGCAATCTATTACAGTCATTCTTTCCCATAATCAGTGATGGTTTTGTTTCTGTGGTTCATAACATTTTTGGCCTTGCTCCCTGCGATATCTACGTCTCCATTTTTGCAAGGCTCAGGATTCACTATTCAAACAGTGGTGGCCACAGCACTTGTTGTTACTATTGTTTCCTCTGTTATTGTTGTTTTGCCAAGTGGAATTTGTATAATACTGTCTCTTGTTGTTAGTATTGTAGTTATTTGGGGATTTGTTGAAGTTTGTCTGTGCCTTGTATCTACACTGGCATACCAGATGACCTGGATGGCCACACAGAAAACACTTGCATACCGAATTGTTGTTGTTGTTATTATTATACTGTCTTGATCTACTTTGTGATCTTTGAGTCTGGAGTGCAAGGTTTTTTATCTCTTTGACCTCTTTCTGTTTCTTAGCCTCCTTCAATTGTTTCTTGAGATCAGCTATTATTGTGTCTTTATCAGTGTCACTGCTCTTGCTGGGTTTTATGTCCTTGAAGTTTGTCTAAGGTCCTTAATCGACAAAGCCTCCCATCCAGGACAATGAAGTCTAAAGTAAGTTTGTATAGGAACAGCACAACCCTTTAAAACTGTCTTCTGACATGCTGTATTGTGTCTTCAGACTGCATATCCCTAAACCCAAGGGTCATCTCCACAATGTCCATGAGATGATCTAAATACATGTTGGGATGTTTGTCTTCTTCCTGCTTTAACTTTTCAAATTTTCCCCATGAATTTGGCCTCTTTGCATGCAAACGCATAGCCTCCAATAAATCCTTTCTGCATCAGATTAGATCATTCATACTTGCATGAGAACTGAGCTCTAGATCTCTATACTCAGTTGGCCATGATGTTAAGTTGGGGCTGTTCCTTGTCTCATTTATAAATTTGTTCTTCTTCCTACGGGAGTAAAATTTTGTTAATAAAAATCCTTGAAAGAAGGATTATAAAGCTTGTAGGCCCTCTTCATTTCTTTTATATTGCGGTGTGGATCTAAATAATACTTGGCAGAGGGGCAGCTGGGTAGCTCAGTGGATTGAGAGCCAGGCCTAGACACGGGAGGTCCTGGGTTCAAATCTGGCCTCAGACACTTCCCAGCTGTGTGACCCTGGGCAAGTCACTTGACCCCCATTGCCTACCCTTACCACTCTTCTGCCTTGGAGCCAATATACAGTATTGACTCCAAGATGGAAAGTAAGGGCTTTTACAAAAATCTAAATAATTAAATAAATAAATAATCCTTGGGGAATCTTCTTAAAATCTCCAGATCATTCCCAGTAAACAGCTTATAACCCTCTATAACCCCCAAAGTTGATAAAGAGTCCTATCACAAACAGGAAGTATGGTTACTGTAGCTTCTGCCCCCTTTTCATTGTTGTCAGGTTTGCTAGTATCTACTGGTGTTTCTGCCTTGACTTCACATGGGTCCATTTGTTGTTTTTCCACTATCTCTAGTTGCATGATTGTATGTGCATCAAGATTTTGACCCTCTCTGATCTTCCTGTTTATAACCACAAGCTCTTTTATCTGTTCCTTTAATGCTGTTATTATTTGTTGAGAATCATTCTTAGTTCCATGGATATGTCCAACCAGTTTCTTCAATGCCCAGAGACCTTGACATATTGACAGTATCATTGCCCCCAACCATTGGTAGAAACGAAATTACCTCTGCCAAACTAACTGCAAACCATTTATAGTTATAAAGTGTGACCAAGCCTAGTAAGTAATTTGAGATTATTTCAATCCAAAATTTATAAGCTCCCGCCCAAACTTTGTAAAATAACAAAAAGCTGCTCAGGAAGATAAAAATGATTCTCCCTATTGCCATGATGTTGTGAGCTTATTAGGTTCTTGTATTGCTGGCTTCACAAAAACCATAATGAATATTTGGGAGAGATAAGGGAGTAGCTGAACCCTTGGATGTAGATATTGTTATGATCATTGAGGGACTCAGTAAATTTGATGTATTTGCTTAGAGAAGTAAAGCAAAAAGCCCCAGATGAAAGAGGAGCTTTAAGCCTTCCTTTGGTATCAACAGGAAGTCAGATGATATAACTAAACTTCCTTTGGAATCCCCTCAACCAATCACGGTATGGTTCCTCAGGAAGACTAATCTCCTGGTATCAATTGATGGTTAACTGATGATAACTATATCAGTGTTATTAGGGTATTAATGACAGTCAATAGCGCATCTCACTACCAAAATTGATGATGGTAATTAATCACAGCTTCAGAGAGTAAAGCTGGATACCACTCTGTCCCTTCAAGTCCCCTTAGAACTCCTTTGAGGCTGTCTTGTTGCCAGGCCAACCAACAAAATTTCAGTAGCTGATTTGAGTTTATAACAAAGATTTTACTTGAGAAAATCAAACAACAAGGGAAACTGAGAGAAGGGAAGAGGGTTTTAGGAATCCCTAAATGAAATCTAATCTTAGTTCAAAGTATATAATCTAACAGCCTCAAAATGTTGAAAACTGGACTGAGCCAGCCAGGCCCACTGGCCGACTTGGCCTGCTTTGGTGGACACAGCCTGCCTATAGACGGATTAGATTGCAGCTTGATCGAAGATAAATAGATGGATAAATCTTCCATAATTTGTTGAATGGTGTTAATTGACCCTAAAGCTCAGTAGCAATCCTGTAACTTTCAGGTATGCTGGTTGATTCTTGGCTTGATTAATAAATTCAAGGAGAGAAAAGTTTTCCCAATCACCCTGGATCCCCGGTTCCAGAATGAGTCCATGGGTTCCGTTTCTCTCTCCCTTATATAGGGCACAGCCCAACTGATGACTGGTCTCATGCCCTGGCATGGCATCAGGAATCTCCCAAGATTCCAAGTGTCCAACTGGCAGCCCTGCCCCCAGACATGGCTTCTTGCAAATCTTGCAAAACTTAACTTACAATATGACTTTAGCTGCTTAATGCTGACAGGCAAGTCTGTATAGAACACAACACCCAAGGCTCTCCCTCAGCCAATCATTACAGGTTGCCAAGGAAATAGTTGAATATTCCTTTGGCAGTTAAACAAGTAACTAATGGTGTCCTGATATTGTGGCAGTATCATTTCCTGAATTATTATCTCTGGCTAATCTTTTTTTTTTTTTAACCCTTAACTTCTGTGTATTGGCTCCTAGGTGGAAGAGTGGTAAGGGTGGGCAATGGGGGTCAAGTGACTTGCCCAGGGTCACACAGCTGGGAAGTGTCTGAGGCCAGATTTGAACTTAGGACCTCCTGTCTCTAGGCCTGACTCTCAATCTGCTGAGCTACCCAGCTGCACTCCTCTGGCTAATCTGACTGTGATTGATTATAAAGTCAAGGGACAGCAGTTGCAGTTCACGGGATTCAGCTTTCAGTTGGAATATATTTGTCCTTTTGCTACTTGAATCTTGCTCACACACACAGGTCAGTAAATGCTCTTTGTTGACAAAAAGTTTTAATGAAAAGATGGTATGAGACATTGGGAGAAACAAGGGAAAAGGGAAAAGGTACAGGAGTTTCTAACCTAATTCAAAAGCACTAGAGTTCTGTTGGTAATGAATAGAATGAGCTGGCAGCCACAGGCCTGCTCAGAATGGAGATCTGTTTGTTGGTTTGATCAGATTGACAGATTCAATTTATGATGATGATGATCTTGAATTGATCTTCAGAGAATATGATGTTGACTTGTTGTTGTGTATTGAATGATGTTACTAGTTGGTGATATAACCAAAGCAGAGATGGCTGTCCCTATAGAGTGACAGCTAATCCCTGGCCTAAGCTACTGGTTGAAAGGAGAAATGGAAAATGCACCCACACCTCCCGACCCTCACTCAATGCTGAGTTGGGTTGGTTCAGTCAGGCCCCCTTATATGGGGCTTTTCCAACTGTCTCCCGTCTCATGCCAGTGCATTCCAACTCTTGAAGGTTCCAAAATTCTAAGCAATTAACTGGCAATTCCTGCCCCATCATGGCTAATTGCAAAATCCTTATATTACAATGGAAAGCTGCTTCCCTGAAAATTCAGCCTGGGAGATAAGTGGAGGTTTAGGAATGGATTAAATGAACGCAAAAGATTTGATCAAGCCTTTGGATGGGGACAAAAATCGATCCAGTTCTTTGAAAGGAAATAGGGATAAGGTTATAGTTAGCTGGGAATTTGGAAACTGAGCATTGATAAAATGAGATCTTTTCTTTCTTTTCAAGTGCTAACAGTTTTGAGGAAGAACTCTAATGCTGGGAAATACAAGGATTCTGCCAGTTAGTGTAACTTACAAAAACTAAGCATGGGGTTTCACCTATCTAAAGGATCAGATGGAAATATTAGCACCTAAAAGGTTAAATGTCCTACTTGGTTTATGGCAAACACTATATAAATGTTCATTCTTGGTATTGCTGTCATTATTATCTTTTAAATCCTTACCTTGCTTTTTGGAATATATATATATATATATATATATATATATATATATAGGTTCCAAGGTAGAAGAGTGGTAATGGCAAATAGGCAATGGGGTTAAGTGACTTGCCCAGGGTCACAACTGGGAAGCATCTGAAGCCAGATTTGAACCTAGCACCTTCCATCTCTACTATGCCTGTCTCTCAATCCAGCAAGTCACCTACCTAGCTGCCCCTATTGTTATTGTTGCTTTAATAGAATGTTCATATTAGATAGCCTTATTCAGGGTTTTAGATATGATTAAAAATGTAAAGGGTAATTAACAAGTGGAAGCAATTCTGTATAAATCATTTGATAGTTTTGTTTAGGTTTCAAACTCAATATATTGTTTATGAAAAGGGGAAATTTGACAAATCCTTGTTTTATCAGGCCTGTTGATCATGTGTTTTAATTATAGAATTTTCATGAATTTTAAATCTAATTTCACTTATAAATCTAATTCTGAAACATTATGCTTTGTTTTGTCACTTAAGGAAATAAAATAATTTTCTTGGGTTATAAAATTATATTAATTATAATCTATAACATATTATACAACATAATCTATTAAAATATGACAACATAATGCAATGTGTAATATTGTATCACTTAATATTGTATGATGTTGATAATGTTATAGCCCATCAAATATTTAATGGGCTATATTTGAAAGGAGAGAATTGAAGAGATCTGTTTAAATATCCTTGTTTCCATGTGAGCTATGAGAGCAATTGGAATTCTTATCCCCTTCTCTATTATAATGACTATCTCATTAGAAGGAAAGTAATTATCAGAGGGAGGAGTAATTGGGACTTTTTCATCATATAGAAATGCTTTATTGTGTAGCACTCACATTTTAGCCAGTAAAGAATATAAGGCTATTTCTCCAAGAATAATATGGTTTCTCAAAGGGAAATGAGATTCCCATGAGCAAAAAATGTGTCTCCTTCATCATCCTCCCCAGAAAAGAGGGTGCCTTGTCTCTTGCTTATGAAAGGAGCTGCGTCGTGTTTCTTTTTGTTCTGATAGCTCAACCTCAGGATATCCTCTGAGTCTCCATCAGTTGATAGTTCAAGAGACAAGATGGACTTGTGTTGTTCATAAATGGGAGGCAGGCTGGTACTAAGAAGGGCTGCTGAGCCTCCCTTGGGACTGACAGGCTCTCTTGGTTGAGTCTGCCAAGCTGGCTCTGAATTCACAGGCACTGGATGAACCTGGGCTTGTGGGTGAAATGTCTGCCAACGTGCCAGTGAGCCGGGACTTATGAAGATCAGCTTAGCCACACCTCTGCCTCTATGACAGTGCCCAAGTCAGAAACCTATTGGGAGTTATACGAGTTAGAAGAGTCCCTGGCTTGGGGTTGGATTTGATGGTAAAGGGTTGGTTTGGGCTAATACAGATGTGCCCACTGGATAAACACTATTCTGACTGCGGTTTGTAAATCTCTTCCCTAACCAGCTATAGATGATTCACCAATTAGGAAAGGAATAAGAGCCTTCTTTGACTGAACTGCAGCAGGATTTATTTGCTTATCTATAGGGGGTAGGAACAAGGAAATAAGGATAAAGGGTTTTGGGGAATGCTAAGCTAAATCTAAATGAATAAAGATGATCTAAATCAAATAGGAGATGAATTTGATAATAGGCTGGAGCTTCTTCTCCCTCTCAATCCCTGGCTTAGCCCAGCCGTGGCACGAGTCAAAGGATAAGGAAGGTTAGTGATGTTCTTCTTGTTGGCTGTAGTGTTGTCTCTCTCAGCTCTCTCAGCAGGTAAGTTGCTTTCCTATGGCACTCAGACATGGATGCTGCATTGCAGGTCTAGGACCTACCCTCCCTCCAACCCACCCTCCTAACAAGATTCTCAAAAGTGAGACCAAGTGTGCTGTTGTCCCAGGGTATTTATAGGGGTGGTTCCAACTGTCTTCTGGCCCTGGCTCACACTACCCTGGGCTCATTCCAAAGTCTTTAACCACGGGGCAGCTGGGTAGCTCAGTGGAGTGAGAACCAGGCTAGAGATGAGAGATCCTAGGTTCAAATCTGGCCTCAGACACTACCCAGCCGTGTGACCCTGGGCAAGTCACTTGACCTCCATTGTCTACTCTTACCACTCTTCTGCCTTAGAACCAATACTACGTATTGGTTCTAAGGCAGAAGGTAAGGCTTTAAAAAAACAAGTCTTTAACCAATGTTCTTGTCACTCAAGATGTCCTCCATCTTGCCCCAGAAGTTCCTTATTACACTTTGGAGACCTCAATCCTCCCTTTTTACTTCATTAGAGGGGTTGGACTTGTTCTCAGACACAGAAATCAGCCAACTGTATCATAAGCCTGAGTCCTTTGATAGAATGGACAGTAGGGATCAGGTCCCCTATCCGTTCCATATCTTCCCTATGAACTCTTATTTTTTTGTTTGGTAAGATCTATATGTGCCAACAAAAAAAAAGAAACAGGAAACATGTTGAGTGCCAATTAACTAGGAAATGGATAAAAAAAATTATAATAGATGAATACTGTCAAAAAGTGAGGAAGAATGACAAGCACTAGGATTTCAGAGAAAAAGTTCTTATTGCAGTATTTCTTGCACAGCATGAAATTTGGGGTGTTTAATGAGAGCTCCTCTGTAGGACAGTCTATGAAGTCTATGCTATAGCAAAATACCTTTCCTAGTGAATTGGACATATTGAACCTTATCTTTAGCATAACATGTCTAGAGTATAGTCAAGTATGAGCTCAAGTGAAGCCCTTCCTATAATCATTCCCTGCACATCCTTTCATTCTAGAAAGAATGTTCACTACTAGTCATACAACTCTTCTCCATCATTTCATATTTTATTTTTTGACACCAAGTACATATTAAAAAATTCAACATTGTTTAAAAATTTTGAGTCTTGGATTTTCTCCCACATATCTAAGAGATGTTAAGCAATTTTACATAGATTTTAAAATCTTATAAAACATTTCTCCATATTAATCCTTCTGTGGAACTAAAATCAAACAAACAAAACAAAAAATTTTAAAGTAAAAAAAAATTTCTTTGGTCTGGATTCAGATTCATCCCTTCTTTCTTTGGAAACTGAAGAAATTTTTTATTATGAGTTCTTTGGAACTGTTTTGGATCATTTTATTGTTGAGAATAATTCAATTCACAGTTTTTCTGCATATAAAATTGCTGTCACAAAGTACAGTGTTCTCTTGGTTTTGCTAAATTCAGTCTGCATTAGCTCTCAAGTCTTTCCAGGATTTTTTGAGCTCCTCCTTTTCCTCATTAATTATAAAACAATAGTATTGGGGGCAGCTGGGTGGCTCAGTGTATTGAGAGCCAGGCTTAGAGATGGGAGGTCCTGGGTTCAGATTTGACCTTAGACACTTCCTAGCTGTGTGACCCTGACCAAGTCACTTGACTCCTATTGCCTAGCCCTTACTACTCTTCTGCTTTAGAACCAATACACAGTATTGATTCTAAGATGGAAGATAAGGTTTAAAAAATAAAATAAAATAAAACAATAGTATTCTACTACAATCACATGCCTCCATTTACTCAGCCATTTTGTGACTGATGTTTCCTCTTACTTTCCAATTCTTTTGTCACACAAAATAGAGCAGCTTTAGATAGAATAAACAGTTAGATAGAATAAAAATAGAAAAAACAGTTCTTTTTTATTTTATTTTTTAAATATTTATTGGTCCTTTTCCTCCTTGTTTTTTAATGCTCTTTGGAGACAGTTCAAAATTTCTCTCTCTAGAATAGTTAGATCAGTTCACAACTCCACTCAATAGTTCATTAGTATCTCAGTTTTCCCACATCTCCTCCAACTTTTGTCATTTTCCTTTTCTGTCATAATAGCCAATCTAATAGACATGGGGTGGTCCCTCAGGCTTATTATAATTAGTGTTTCTTTAAATAATAGTGATCACCTACCTCCTGAGAAAAACACATACACGTTGAGCACATTCATTAGGTTTTTCCGTACTATGAATCCTCTGATATGAAGTAAGAGATAATCTCTGGCTGAAAGTCTTCCTACAGGGAATCCATCAGGAACTGGTCTACTCAAAAGACATTTTCTCATACTGAACAAGCTCTGAACTCTCCATTCCAATGTCTTTCTTCATTAATGACAGTAATAAGATTTTTATCCAAAAGGAATTTTTTTTTAAACCCTTACCTTCCATCTTGGAGTCAATACTGTGTATTGGCTCCAAGGCAGAAGAGTGGTAAGGGTAGGCAATGGGGGGGGGGTCAAGTGACTTGCCCAGGGTCACACAGCTGGGAAGTGTCTGAGGCCAGATTTGAACCTAGGACCTCCCATCTCTAGGCCTGGCTCTCAATCCACTGAGCTACCCAGCTGCCCCCTCCAAAAGGAATTCTTAGTTGGGAATAAAAGATGATTATTGTCTGAAGGCCTTACCATATTAATCATATTACTAAAGTTTCTCTTTAGTGTGGATCCTTTTATGTTAAATAATCTAAAAGTGGCAACTATAAGCTCAGTCTCATTCATGAGGTTTTTCTCCACTGAAAATTTTCTAACATGAAGCATCTGTGGAGCTTTATGTGAAAGCCTATCTAAATTGATTACATCCATAAAGTTTCTCTCCAATGTGGATGCTCTGGTGTTAGCAAGATTACTCCTCACTGTAAAAAAGTCTTTCCACACAATTTATAATCATAAGGTTTCTCTCCAGTGTGGGTTCTCTGATGTGTAGTGAGAATCCCTCTGTGTGAAATCCTTTCTACAATGATTATATTCATGATGGTTCTCTCCAGTGTGGATTCTCTGATGTTTCCTAAAACTAGAATTGAATCTGAAAGTCTTTCCACACTCTTTAAAATTGATAAGGTTTTTCTCCAGTGTGGATTCTCTGATGTGTAGCAAGATCCTGCCTCTGAGTGAAAGCCTTTCCACATTGTTTGCATAAGGTTTCTCTCCATTATGGATTCTCTGATGTCTAGCAAGACTGCCCCTCCGTTTAAAAGGCTTTGCATTTTGTTTATATTCATAAGGTTTCTCTCTACAGTGGATTATTTGATGTGAACCAAGCTCAGGGTTTCTCACTGAAAGGTCTCCCACCTTTATTACTCACAGAAACCATCTCTACATGTTTACTTTTTGGATATCTAATGAGGTCTAAACTCCACCTGAAGGCCATTCCCTGTAGGTTACCTTCATGCATGATCATTTCAAGAGATTTCTCATGCCACTGAATAAGTTCTACTTTGTCAGGAAAGCATTTGCTGGATTCACTATCCTGACAACAGTCATTTCCTGAGGTCAATTTCATAAACTAATTTAGGACTAAATTTTGGCTAAATTTCTCTGCAGTTTCATCAAATTTATAGTCACTCTTCAGATTTTTATTTCTCTTGATATTAGAGATATTCTCAAAATGAAGTCACAGGGACCCTCATTCATACATCTTTGGGAGTCAGATCCTCCCATAAAAAGGCTCAGCTCTGTAGACATCTCCACTTCAAAATTAGTCTCTGCCTCTGAAGAAAACAAATAATGATACAAACACAGAAGGAAGAGGGACACACACAAATATAAATTCTTTCTTTTGATGGCAGAAAGTAAACTGATTTCTATTCTATTTCCCCAGGCCAAAAGGAGACAAGCAGAACCAGTCTCTGGATACACCATTTGGTCATATCAGCAAGATGGGATGGTTTTAGAAAGACTTTCACATACAATAATAATGAAACCTCACAACAGACCTGTGACACAGGTAGGCCCAAGCTTCTCATCATAATCTGCAACTCATGTCTTGAGTAAAAAATGGAAGAATAACCTGACCAACTTCCTTTCAGTTAGACTACAACTCAAACCCTGTGCCTGAGCATGTTTGGCCCACAGTATTGGACAGTTTTTCTCCATAGCTCTTTCTATTGTTCCTAAAAAGTCATAAAAGTCACTCATTGATTGTTATTATACCTTTGTAAATCTCAGGTAACCTTCTAGATATTCTGTTCTCATCATTTTGGATGCATTATCACATGGTCATTCTTGGTAAGTTTCATGTGCTAAGCAGAGAAACGACTTCACTCTTTTTAACTTTCATGCAGTAATTTTCAAAGTGGAATATAAGTTTTCTTCTTTTCTCTACAGATGCAAAGATATTGTGCCATTTAGAACAGACATTCCTTCAATTTCCAATTCTTTGCTATCACCAAAAGAGTAGTTACAAATATTTTCATACAAGAAGGTCCTTTGCCCTTTTTTTCTGATGTCTTTGAAGAACAGACCTAATAGTGATATTTACTGAATCAAAAGATATGCATTGTTTCATAGACTGATGAGAATAATTCCAAATTGCTCTCCAGAGTGGATGGATTAGTTCACAACTCTACCAGGAATGCATTACATGTCCCAATTTTGTAACATCCCCTCCAACCTTTGTCACTCTCCTTTACTGTAATATTGGACAATCTGGTAAGTAGTACCTCAGAGTTATTTTATTTCTCTAATCAAGAGGGATTTAGCTACCAAGGCAAACACAGGAATTATATGAACACAACTACAAAACACTTTCCACACAATTAAAACTAGATCTAAATAATTGGAAAAACATTACTTGCTCATGGGTAGGACAAGCTAATATAATAAAACTGACGATCCTACCCAAATTAATTTACTTATTTAGTGCCATACCTATCAAACTACCAAGAAACTTTTTTATTGAACTATAAAAAATTATAACAAAGTTCATCTGGAAGAACAAAAGATCAAGAATATCAAGGGAACTAATGAAAAAAAATGTGAAGGAAGGGGGCCTAGTAGTACTGGATCTTAAACTGTACTATAAAGCAGTGGTCATCAAAACAATATAGTACTGGCTAAGAGACAGAAGAGAGGGTCAATGGAATAGACTTGCAGGTAAATTCCCTCAGCAAGATAGTATATGATAAACCCGAAGATCTCAGCTTTTGGGACAAAAACCCACTATTTGACAAAAACTGCTGGGAAAATTAGAAAACAGTATGGGAGAGATTAGGTTTAAATCAGCATCTCACACCCTACACCAAAATAAATTCAGAATGAGTAAATGACTTAAATATAGAGAAGGAAACTATAAGTAAATTAGGTGAACATAGTATATCTGTCAAAGCTATAGGAAAGGAAAAATTTTAAGACCAAGCAAGGGATAGAGAATATCACAAAATGTAAAATGAATAATTTTGATTACATTAAATTATAAAGGTTTTGTACAAACAAAACCAATGCAAAAAAAAAAAAGTTGTACAAAAATATTTGTAGGGGGCAGCTGGGTAGCTCAGTGGATTGAGAGCCAGGCCTAGAGAGGGGAGGTCCTAGATTCAAATCTGGCCTCAGACACTTCCCAGCTGTGTGACCCTGGGCAAGTCACTTGACCCCCTTTGCCTACCCTTACCACTCTTCTGCCTTGGAGGAAATACACAGTATTGACCCCAAGATGGAAGGTAAAGGTTTAAAATATATATATATAGCCACGCTCTTTGTAGTGGAAAAAACCAGAAAACGAGGGTATGCCCTAAAATGAATAATTTTGATTATATTAAATGTACAAACAAAACCAATGCAACCAAAATTAGAAGGAAAGCAACAAATTGGGGGGGAAAATCTTTATAACGAAAACCTCTGACAAAGGTCTAATTACTCAAATTTATAAGGAACTAAATCAATTATACAAAAAATCAAGTCATTCCCCAATTGATAAATAGGCAAGAGACATGAATAGGCAATTTTCAGATAAAGAAATCAAAACTATCAATAAGCACATGAAAAAGTGCTCTAAATCCCGCATAATTAGAGAAATGCAAATCAAAACAACTTTGAGGTACCACCTCATACCTAGCAGATTGACTAATATGACAGCAAAGGAAAGTAATAAATATTGGAGAGGATGTGGCAAAATTGGGACACTAATGCACTGCTGGTGGGGTTGTGAATTGATCCAACCATTCTGGAAGGCAATTTGGAATTAGGCACAAAGAGCTTTAAAAGACTGCCTGCCCTTTGATCCAGTCATACCACTGCTGGGTTTATACCCCCAAGAAATAATAAGGAAAAAGACTTGTACAAAAATATTGATAGTCGCGCTCTTCGTGGTGGCAAAAAATTGGAAAATGAGAGGATGTCCTTCAATTGGGGAATGGCTGAACAAATTGTGGTATCTGTTTGTGATAGAATACTGTTGTGCTAAAAGGAATTAATGAACTGGAGGAACTGGAGGAATTTCATGTGAACTGGAACAACCTCCAGGAATTGATGCAGAGTAAAAGGAGCAGATCAAGGAAAACATTGTACACAGAGACTGACACACTGTGGCACAATTGAACATAATGGACTTCTCTACTAGCAGCAATGCAAGGATCCAGAACAGTCCTGAGGGATTTATGAGAAAGAAAACTATCCACATCCAGAGAAAGAACTGTGGGAGCAGAAACACAGAAGAAAAACATTTGCTTGATCACATGGTTCAGTGGGTATATAATTGGGAATGTTGACTGTAAATGATCGCTCTGTTGCAAACATTAATAATATGGAAATAGATCTTGATTAATGATACATGTAAAACCCAATGGAATTGCTCATTGGCTACGGGAGGGGGTTAGGAGGAAGGGAAGGAAAGAACATGAATCATGTAACCAAGGGGAAATATTCTAAATTCATTAAATAAATAAATATTTTTTAAAAAAATAGGAACCTAGAATGTTTTTCATATGATTATTGCGAGCTTTGATTTCTTCATCTGAAAACTGCTTATTCATAACCTTTGACCATTTGTCAACTGGGGAATGACTTGGATTCTTATAAATTTGACTTCTTTATATATTTGAGAAATGAGATCAGAGAAATCTGTTATGAAACAATTTTTCCCTGTTTGTTTCTCTTCTAATCTTGGTTATGTTGGTTCTGTTTATACAAAAATGTTTAAATTTAATATAGTCAAAATTATTCATTTTATGTTTTATAATGTTCTCTATCTCTTGTTTGGTTATAAATTCTTTCCTTCTCCATAAATCTGACAGGTAAACACTTCTATGTTCTCTGATTTTACTTTTAATACCATGCTTATATCTAAATCATATGCCCATTTTTGACTATATCTTGATATAAGATGTGAGCTATTGGTCTATACCTAATTTTTGCCATACCATTTTCTAGTTTTCCAAGCAGTTTTTGTCAGATAGTGAGATCTTATCCAAAAGCTGGGATCTTTGGATTTATCAAAGACTATATTGCTAAGTTTATTTACCCCTGATCTATTCCATTGATGCACCCTTCTATTGCTTAAATAGTACCAGATTATTTTGATAATTACTGTTTTACAGTACAATTTTTGGTCTGATACTCTTGGGCCACCATCCTTGACATTATTTTTTCACTAATTCCCTTGATATTCTTGATCTTTTGTTCTCTCAGATGAATTCTGTAATTATTTTTTCTAGTTCCACAAAATAGTTTTCAGGTAGTTTTATTGGTATGGCACTGAATAAGTAAATCAATTTAGGTAGAATTATTATTTTTATTGTAACAGCTTGGCCTACAGTTAATGTTTTTTGACTTAATTTGTGTGAAAAATGTTCTGTAATTGTGTTTATATCATTCCTGTATTTGTCTCGGCAAATGGATCCCCAAGTATTTTATATTGTATTGAATTATTTTAAATGGTATTTCTTTCTAACTCTTGCTGCTGGACTTTGTTGGAAATAAATATTGAAGTGCTGATGACTTATGAAGGTTTATTTTCATACTGCAACTTTGCTAAAGTTATTACTTATTTCAACTAATTTTTTAGTTGATTATCTAGGACTCTCCAAGTATACCATCCTATCATCCACAAAGAGTGATAGTTTAGTTTCCTCATTCCTTACTTTAATGTCTTCAATTTCTTTTTCTGAGATGGGCTTAAGTTTTCTATTTTCTCTCTTGTTAATCTGGGCAATTTATATTTTTGTAAATATTCACCCATTTCTCCTAGATTGTCAGATAAACAAGACATCCTTGCTAAAGACGAGACTCATCCCAAAAGGGACTGAGCTGCCTTAGCAGGTAGTGGGTTCCCTTCAATGACCTTCTTCAAGGAAAAGCTGCCTGGGTGTAAAACAGAATTTGCACACAAGATTCATTTCTAATTAGAGGCTGGACTAGATGACTTCTGAGATTAGCTTTAGGAATGTAAATCTGAAACACTGGTTTAAGTTTTCACCTAAAGCTATCTAAAACAGAAGAGAAACAATTTCAGGGGCAAGAAAGTAAAGTCCTAACTTCCCATCATGTAATTGAAAGACTTTTTATTTTTTAAAGAAAAGCAGGCAGGAGGAGAACCCTGGGCAGAGATCAACACTTTTGCCTTTTTAATCATTGACAAAAGACTCAAAATCCTGTACTTATGGCTTGGAATGAAGACATTCCCTTAATGGCAGATTCAGATTTGAAAGAGGAAATGATCCGTATCCACAGAGAGCACATTCTGTACATTCTCCAGCATGACCTCCCTGTACTACTCTTTCTGAGAATGGTCCAACAGGCCCCACTCCTCCTAGGTGAAGTCCACAGCCACATCCTTGAGTGTTATTAACCTCTAATAACAAGCAAAAGTCATGAGACTTAGAGGTGAGCTTTTAGAATCCATATAGTACAACCCTCATCAAATGACTGGAGGAAACTGAAGCACACAAAGGATTTACTCAAACTCCTAACCCTGAAGAGTGGCCGAGCCACACTGAGACCAATCAGAGCCCAAAGGAATACTGACAAAAGTATTTTGTGTCTGAAGTGAGAATCATGTTGTGAAAAGTAAAACCTGGAGAAGTGTCTTACTCTGAAATATTTTTCCCTATGAAATTAGGGAGATAGTAAGTGCTCTCTGAGTGAGATGGTGATCTGAAATTCCTCCTCATCACAAGTCAGAGTTGATCAGGCAAGAACATTTTATGAAAAAATCAAAATTATCAATAAGCACATGAGAAAGTACTCTAAATCTCTTATAATTGGAAAAAATGCAAATCAAAACAACTCTGAGGTACCACCTCACACCTAGAAGATTGGCCGATATGACAGCAAAGGAAAGTAATGAATTTTGGAGGGGATGTGGCAAAATTGGGACATCAATGCATTGCTGGTAGAGTTGTAAATGGGTCCAACCATTCTGGATGGCAATTTGGAACTATGCCCAAAGGGCACTAAAAGACTGCCTGCCCTTCGATTCAGTCATACCACTGCTGGGTTTATACCCCAAAGAGATCAGAGGGAAAAAAGACTTAAACAAAAATATTTATAGCTGCACTCTTTGTGGTGGCAAAAAACTGGAAAATGAGGGTTTGCCCTTCAATTGGGGAAGGGCTGAACAAGTTGTGGTATCTGTTGGTGATGGAATACTATTATGCTGAAAGGAATAATGAACTGGAGGAATTCCATGTAAACTGGAAAGACCTCCAGGAATTGATGCAGAGTGAAAGGAGCAGAACCAGGAGAATGTTATACACAGAGATGAATACACTGTGGTAAAATAGAATGCAATGGACTTCTGTACTAGCAACAATGCAATGACCCAGGACAATTCTGAGGGATTTATTGTAAAGATGCTACCCACATTCAGAGGAAGAACTGTGGGAGTAGAAACACAGAAGAAAAACAACTGCTTGAACACATGGGTTGATGTGGATATGATTGGAGATGTAGACTCTAAAAGATCACCCCAGTGCAATTATCAGTAATATGGAATTAGGTCTTGATCAATGTAATAGTTAAAACCCAGTGGAATTGCACATTGGCTATGGGAAAGGGGAGGAATTTGGGGAGGAGGGAAAGAACATGAATCATATAACCATGGGAAAATATTCTAAAAAATAAAAAAAAGAAATTAAAATCATTTTACGAAGAGTTTCTAGGAAGATAATGTATATGGTGTATTCTAGGGGGGAAATATTACCAGTGATTAATGAGGAGAAAAGAAAGAAAAAGAAATTTTCTACTTAATTTCTTAAAGGTTGAAATACTTTTATTTAGATGAATGCAAAAAGAGGATTCCATAGAGTTATATGGGATCAGACTCTGATTCTAGCTAAGTGAAGAAGTGCAATCTCAGGTTATATTGAGAGTTGGGGAACCACTGGGGAGGATGTGCCAAAGCCAAAACATTCTCTCTTTGCTTTACGATAAATGCCATTTGTTACTGAAACATATTCAGTCATTTTAGATCTAGTTATGTTGTGTGTAGATGCAAAGCATGGAATACCTGCAAAGGTACAGGGAGATCCTTACCCAGAATTCCAGGGGACCCCCCTGGAGAACTTTGGGTGACGGGCAGTTGAGAAGGGTTGAAGACAGTTAATTGGTGGGATTGGATGTGAGGAGAGACTCAGCTTGTTTCTCCTGACTTGGGGTTTCTCCTGAGAAACCATTGTAGCTTAAGCCAGTAGTTTCTACTCATAGAGTTAGCCTATTTGCCAATTCTATTCTTCATTAATATAATTATATAATTATTTAGTAATTAGAGAGTAAGATATTTATCTATAGCAATAGAGCCAGTTTTAGTTAAGTGCTTCATCCCTCCAGTGAGGAGGGGGAAGGGGGCATCAATTTAGTAGTTTAGGGTCACCTTTCATTTATCCTAAGCCCTTCATGGATAGATATAATTTTCCTTGTTAATTCCTAATATAACTTTTTACCTTCAAAGCTGTGCCTGATAATCATTTGAAAGATACTTACTATTGAGTCTGAACTTCTTGATTGAATCCTGTTGGCTGCCAGTTTAAGATCTCCTCTGACCTCCACAGTTAGATAAATAATTTCTATAGATCTCCTCTAACTGACCTGAGAGGAATATAAATTTAAGAAAGAAACATTATTGGGGTTTCAGCCATAAGAGAAACTTACCAGAAGAATCCTTTTCCTGTCTTCGTTACCAACTGAAGCAGCAGCAGTTAGAGGGGGAGGGGCTTGAGAGCCAGCAGTGTTTAACCCCCTCCTTTCCTCACTGTAGCCTGTCAATCTAGGGCTCTTGACTTAAAGCTATATTTGGCCCTGAAACATTTATCTGCTTCTCCAAACTATCTGTTATTATAATCATAACAGTTATTCAGAAAGAAGAATAACTATGATGAGAAAAGGAAGGGGAGTTCAACTTTTTAAAATATAACATTTCATTCACTGGGGCTGGGGATTAAACAAATTCAAAAGAAAGCTACTAACGGCATAACGACTGGAATTCTCAAGAGGCAGAATTCCTTCATCTTTAATTAATTTATTATTCACTGGTTATTTAATGTGGTCAGTTGACCCTCTCTGAAATCTAAAAGAAAGAAAAAAGGTCGTTCTCTTTTCTATCACAGGTCCTTTGTCTTGATCTCTCTCTTTCTGCCTCAAGTCCTTACCTCTCCTTATGACTATCTATATCTATATCTCTACATATGTATCTCTCTCTCTCTCTCTCTCTCTCTCTATATATATATATATATATATACACCACTCAATCCCCCCCTTGAGATCTCGGACTCATAAATAACCACTGAGGAGGGGGATGTAGGACTCTTGAACTCCTCCCTCATGACTTCATCACAGGAGAAGCAGGTCCTTGTCCATACAAGGAAGGAGTCAGCCCAAGCTTTCCCAGTCTCGTGGCTGGCCCAGCACACTCTCAGAATGGGTCAAGGTTCCCCAAGGCCTGCCAGTCCTGCCCTTAACAAAAGAGGGAGGTTCTCCCCTAGTTTCATGACCCGGGAGGAGGGCCACCAAGTCTGCAGTGTTGACCTTGGCCAGGCTAACAGGAAATGTCTTCCACAAGGATATCACGATTCACTATTAATTTTCAAAAAGTTTATTTATGAAAAAAAAGGTAAACGGGGCCCTGACACCATGTTCAGTGCTTTAAAAAGCTTGAATAAAATTCAAAGGAAAGCCAAGACTCTCTAGAAAAAGTTTCGGCGTCCACCAGAGGCAGCTCAATCATGACTTCAAGCCATGAATGGACCCATGGCGGAGAGAAGAGGACGTGGATCCGACATCAAAGTAACTAAGCGGCCATCATTGTCGTGTGCGTTTGTGTTCTCACCCTGGTAAGAGGCTGCCTGCCCGGATTGCCCTCTGGGTAGGCGTTCTAAGGGGCACCTCCAGTGGCTTCACGGCAGGCTGCTAAGGGGGCTCCTGGTCTTCACATCACTGGCCTTGAACCACGTGATCGCGGGACGCTTTAGGCAAGTCGCGGTGAGTCTAAGCGTGTCGCCTCTCACTCTTTCACTCTCTAAAACTCCAGTCCTCTGGCCTGGAGGCAGGAGCCTGGCTGGAGCCCTTCTCAGCAGCCCTTCCAGCCCTGCCCGCCATGCCCAGCCCTTTCCTTCTGCTAAAAATGCTCCTTTTCCTGTCTGGGCCTCCCCTGAGCTCCCCCAAAGGCTCCCTGGCAGGCCTGATGGAGCCGCCCAAGCCTGGGGCCTGGAGCTCAGCAGCACAGCCTGTCCCTGGGCCCTCCCTGGAGCTGGGGGACCCCCGGCCATCCCCACTGAGGGGGGCGTCATACTGCGGGGGGGGGGCAGTGGGACAAACTGGGTGCCAGCCAGGGAATCGCCCAAACTGGCCACTGCCAAGCCTCACCAGGGACACTGCCAGGATGGCCCAGAATAAAGCAGCAGGAGCGGGAGGAAGGCGAAGGGCAGCTGCTCACTTAAACTGACCCCCGACAGCCAGAGAGGCCGGAGCTGCTCATGAACGCCAATGGGGGATCCTGACGGCCTGGAGAAGACGCCAGAAGCATCCATGAGCTGCTTTCACTGTTGTCCTGGGGAAGTGGGCACCAGAGTGCCTCCTCCTGAGCTCCTGTGAGGGGTAAAAAGGCTTCTGCTTCTGTGGATTAAAGGCGGCCTCCAGGGAACTGCAGAAGTGTCAGCCCCAATTAGAGAAGAACCTCAAGTCCGAGTGACCTTCGTGGAAGTTCATTTACAAACGAGGAGAGGAAAAGATAGGCTACGCAACCCAACGCACAGGCCATTCGTGCCGTCCCCTGGATTAGCCCAGGCCGCTCTAATGAGCCCTCCTGGAGCGAGGCCCAGCCTGGAGCCCAAGGCCAGGGAGCAAAGGCTTCCGTCACTGGGTGTCTTTTGAAAGGGAAGTTCCTTAAGAGAAGCTCAGGAAGATTCGGTCTTTATACTCGCCAGGGACCTTCCAAAGGAAAGGTTTCAGAAGGGCCTCCCCAAGGTCTCAGGGCCCAGCCTCAGAGCTCCTCCCGGGCCATCACTGGCAGACACTGGCCAAGAGGTCAGATGGAGAAGATGAGGCCCGAGGGACAGAGTGGCCAGGACCTGGGGAGGGAGCGGCCCTGGCTGGGGCCTGCTGGACCCCCAAAGGGGCCCAGTTGGCTTCCAGCAGCCACACACATCTCAGCTCCAAGGGAAGGCCCAGGGATCTGAGGCCCAAAAATTCCCGCTTCCAGCCAGTCCCCTCTAAGGGGGTCCACCTAGGCCTGCCAGCCCCCAGGAGCCCAGGAGGAGCCCTTTCCTGCAGGCACCCCCAAGCCTATCCCCCAGAAGCCTGCCTCCTGCCATCTCCCAGCAGGAAAGCCTTGGCCTCTAGAGGGACCCTTTTCCCCCCTTTGGCCTCCTCTCAGGCCTTCAGACTCCCCATTCTAGCCCAGGCTTCCCATACCAGGGGGCCACCCCCAGCAGGGGCTTCCTGGCCTCCCCTCCTCCTCCCCAGCACAAGCCCTGCCTTCTCCCAGCTCTCCCCCTGCCATGTTCCCCTCCCTGTTTAAGCCTCCCCTTCTGTGTCACAGTCAGGGCTGAGTCTGGGCTCCAGAAGATCTAGAAGGGCTGGGAAGTGTGCCAGGACACACTTGAACCCAGAACCTCTGCTTTTCTGGCAAGGCTGTGTCTGTCCACAGAGCCACCTGGTTGCCCCTGGACTCAGCTTCTTTACAAAGATTTTCCCCTACATCCCCCCCTCAGGCAGGAGTCCTGTCCTCCCTGCAGGCTGCCCCCCCCCAACTTAACTCTCCTTCAACCAGAAACATCTCCCCTGGGCCTGCCTCCATACTGGCCTCCCTGCCCCTCCAACAAGGAAGGGGCCTTTCCCTGTGCCTTGTCAGAGCCAGTCCCTGCCCACCCCAGAACTTGGTCTTTCAAGGGGAAGTGGGGGGCAGGGAGGCATTTTGGGGGCACAACTTCCTGGGCTGGGGGGAAGGAGGGGCTTGGGGCATGGATGGCTCCACATCATCCAGGGACTGGAGCAGAGTGGGACTGCTCAGTTTCTGTTAGCTCCATGGGAGAGGAAAGGGGAAACCTGGGATGAAGATGGCGCCAGAATAATGGGTCCATGAACATATGCAGACACAGGTACGTGCAGGAAAGGAGGAGTCTGAGCAAAGTCTGACCCGATGGGGACATTGTTTTATGAACTTGCCTTCAGGAACTCCCTTTATTCCCCAAAGGGTAGGGAAGACCCCAAGTTCTTCAGTTCATGGGAAATTCCCAGGATGGACATTCCCAGTCCTGGTGTGTTTTCCTGGTGAGTGTTCCCAGGGTCCCAGGGCTCGGCTCTGGGTGGTGGCCAGAACTCTGTCTCCCGGGTCCTGATAAGACTTGTTCTTTATAACTCTGGAAAGGAACTCCCCCAGCATTGGGGAGACAGAAGCACTCTTTAATCAGGGGTTTGCCAAACGCTGGACAAGCCCAGCGATGCGTCTGCCCCAGCAAGGCCCCTGGAGGAGAGACTGTGGCCAGAAACACTCACAGATCGTGGGCCAGCTGCCTGGAAGGGCTTCCACTGCAGCTAAGACGGGCCAGAAGTGACCTAACTCCGACCTGAGCATTTTTCTGGCCAAAATGGGTTTCAGTCCAGCCTGGCTGTGTAACCTCCACCCTCAAATGTGTGCATTTGGTTTTGTGTGTGTTTGTGAGTGAAGCAAAGGCAGCTGGGTGTCTGCCCACCCTTAACCCTAGGAGAGCAGTTGGTGGGGGACGTGGGAGAGATGCAAACAGCACCAGGAATCCATCTGCATGGTTGACTAAAGCTTTGAATGGAAGTCAAGCTGGACTGCTGGAGTCGAGGCTATTTAACCCAAGACGGTTCATCTAATTTTGGGTCACTGCTTCGGGCCAATTAAAATGGAGGATAAGTTCCTCATGGCATGAAGTGCTCGAACTTAGGGTTTGTTTGTTTTTAATATGATGTTTGCAAAAAGGCTCCTCGTAGAAGACTGAGTACTTAAGTTCTGGGTCTGACCTGGGAGGTGTCTGTATTTTGTTTCTGCTGTTTTTCTTAAATTATTCTTTCTAACGATTGACTGAGAAGAATTTATTCAAAAATAATCTCAAATTTGGTGTCATTGTGTCAAAAGCTCTTTTATTTCATCCTCATCTCAGGAGCTAGTGTTATAGGCAGTAAGAGAGAGTGAAGTGAGAAGGTTCACAGGTTCTCCTTTTATCCTGGTCCTGAGCAAAGAGGGTCCTTCCCCTCATTCACCACTGGCTGGTCACTAGAGCATTACAATCGACACACAGAATCTACCTCATCAGAATGCAGGCCAGTGATCATTATACTGAAGCACATTTTGAATACTACTTCTCTGCATGTTTTTCTTCAACCAATCAGAGGAGAAGGTTATATACTGTTCTTGAGTTTCGGTTCCTCCACATCTCAGTGCTCTTCTAAGTTTGCATGACTTATATGCTCACTATCTATGTTGAATTAGAGAATGTCATTATTTCTCAAGGTGATTTCAGGATCATTTAGGAAAAGAAGAGAGGAGCCTGATAATTTTTATGGATATGATTGTTAACAACAGGAGATAGTTAGATTCTACCCCTAAACATGATTGGAGAGAACTGCCATTTGAGGTTAAATTGTATGAATGGTATTTGGAAGAAATGCTATGGAAAAAACTGGTTGGTGATGCAAGCAGTCCAATTGGGTGTCTTCTGGTAACTGCAGGTAGAGCTTGGTATCATGGGAAAACTGAGAGGGGCTCGGCTGGAGTACCTAGAAAGAAACTTCAGTTGTTTATTTGGCAGGTTTTATACTTGGCTGTGCAACTTGCCAACTGCCACGTGCCATTAATTAATACTCCTAAGTAGGGGAGCACTCCTCCCTTATTGTAGTTATGTCCTTCTTATCTCCCCTTATGACAAGTTTTCTATAATCATGAAAGGTAAAAAATCCCAGATAGGCATATGCTGAAATAGATACAGATATGTAGAATTTTAGCCATTCAAACAGTCAAGTGGATGAATGAGTTTTCATTATCAGTAGGAAAGAATGACCTATGATCCATTTACTTGGATGTGGTGTTTCAATTGGGTATTATCTGAAATATACAGAAAGAAAGCATATCCTGAAAGTGCACAAGACTTAAAGGAATCTGAAATAAATTTTTTTAAATAGTGGTTAATGTAAGTGAAATGTCCACTCCATTTGAGTATGGCTATGCCTGTAAAGAAGTAATTAAAGTGAATTTAAAAGATGTTTTTAGATCCTAAGCAATTCATTCTCCAGAAGGAAGAAATAAGAATGCTAAATTTAAAGAAAGGGAGAAGTATAATTTTAATTTTTGAATTTACTTTAAAATTGTTTTCAAACTGAAAGTCATACAAACATTTTTAATGTTATTTTGAGTCTATGACAACATAATTAGAATTTTATTCTATATTGGTAGAAGTTATTTTTTACTATTGTTCAAAGCTCCAGTATCAAGTAATTAAGAACCAAAAGAACATTTTAATCAGGCCAGAGTTAAATGAATATCTGCAGTGGCTAGTAAATGTCCAAAGAGTCAATTGGTTCCTACTGAACAATTTGGTCATGATTTCTCATGTTTTCTTTTTTTAGTAATGATAACTGTTCGAGAACCTAATTGTAACAGACAGTTCTACAAAGGAAGGACATTGAACCCTACATCTGGACCCACAGGGCTTGAAAGATATATCAAACATTGGGAAATGGGGTAGTTTTTATTGTTAATATTTTTCTAAGGGCAGAGTGCCTGTCTTCTTACTGTCAATGCATTGCTGCAGGGAGGCAGTGCTTCCAGATGCCAATAGTCCATGTTTAGGTCCATTTTCTCCCTTCCACAGTAAGAGAGAGTCAGACTGTTCAGAGCACACTCTAGTGGTTTAGATAAGATTTAATTTGTGTGAAAAGTGTTTTGTAATTGTGTTCATATAAAAATTAATCCCAATACTATACAAACTATTTCACAAAATAAGTAAAGGAGTCCTAAATTCTTTTTATGACATAGATATATATGGTGCTGATCACTAAGCCAGGAAGAGCAAAAACAGAGAAAGAAAATTACAGACCAATTCCCTTAATAAAAATTGATGCAAAAAATTTTAAAAATTAGCAAATAGACTGCAGCAATATATCATAACTCCCCCAATAGTTTATTAATATATCAATTATGCCGTATTTCCTCCAACTTTTCTCACAGTCCTCTCCTGTCATAACAATCAATCTGATAGGATTGGGATGGTAACTCAGAGTTGTTTTAATTTGCATTTCTCTGATAAATAGTTATCAATCTTCTCCTAAGGAAAACATGTCCTCCCATAGTGCATTCATTAGGTTTCTCTGTACTATGAATCCTCTGATGTAAAGTCAGGATCTCTGGTTGAAAGTCTTCCCACAGGGAATCCTTATGGAACTGGTCTCCTCAGACAGCACTTTGTCATACTGAACAAGCTCTGAACTCTCTATCTGAATTCTCAGGTTGGGAATAACAGATGATTGCTGTCAGAAAGTGTTATCTCTTTAATTATGCGGGTTTTTAAATTAATATGCAAAATACTCCAAGTATCATATCCAATAAGATTTATTGATAATAACTAACATTAAAAGCTAAAGCAAAAAGGCAACTAACTAACCCCAGCCTGATCACAAGAGAAAAGAGAAAGAGGGAGGCAGAGCCTCAGAATTTATAAAAACGTGACCACACAAATGTGGACAAAGGGAAAAGCATTCTAGGTAATACAGAAAGGAATCTTGGGTAATGTAGTTCAAGGTACAATATTTCTAACTATATCTACCCCACTGTGATCCTTTGGGAGACCAGTCTCCCCATTGGATCATGAAAACATAATCAACTTAAAAATTGCAATAATTTGTGGATAAAAGGAAAATTAAAGAGAAAAGGAACTAAACCAATGATTGCTACATTGACAAAAAGCCAGTTTGGGGGGCAGTCTCCTTTGGCATAAAAGTATACATTCAAAACAAATGCTTTCAACCCTCCATAGTTCAATTCACATCCCAAAGTTAAGTGTGGATCTTCTGGTGCACCATATGGTCTCTGCAGGCATCTTCATGGCACTTTCTCCAAACAGATTTGTCTTCTGGATTCTGGGAGGTAGCAAATTTCTTATCCTAAAATTACTCAAATTCAAATCAAAGTTCACAACAATAACATAGTCCCCCCTGAGGAGGATAATAACAGACACTGGGATCACTCAGGGATGCATTGCTGGGTTATAAGGTATATGATCAATTGTCAAAAGAAATCAAAAACATCAAAAAATCCAAATAAAAGAGAAAAAGATAACTTGTGGATGACATATAAAATATCAGTCTTATGCCTAAAATATCTGAGTAAAGGAAAAATAAACCTATAACAGGTCTTTGAATCAGGGTCTAATTAAAGTGATTTATGTAATTATATACACTTACTCAATCAGTAGCCAGGACTACAGAAAGTTTGCCACACTATGAAAGACAGAAAAGGGACTAGATTATGGGAGCCAGGATGACAGCCAAAGTGAAGGTTTGTTAGGGCTCAGAGGAAGTCTTGCTTCTGACATATGTCAAAACAGCCGCAACCTCAAACCCCAAACAAATTCAAGTCCACTTGTCTTGGCTCAAAATTTCATTAATCCCATTGGGATTGGTTGGTCTCTTTGACTTTGTGCTCAATTGGCACTATGTAGGTTAGCTTTGTGCTTCTTTGGCACTGTGCAATGGCTCATTTTGGGTACCCTTCTTCTGGAATCAGACAGAATCATTAAGCAAAGTCCTGCAGTTTTTAAACAATCAATGGCATTATTTCTATAGTTTAAAGCTTTTTGGGTATGCATTAATATTAGAACAAATGTATCTTAAACTTATATTACTGCACAATAAAAAAAGATTAATATTGATTATATGTACTTCAAAGTACTCAAATACTATATTGAAAATACAAGGAAAAAAACAACAATAATATTTTTAAAATCAAAAATATATAGCTTAGAATTAGTGACACACTATGTCAGTCAAGGAGAGGTAGAATACAAAGGTTCCTCACCCAAAAATGAGATCCCTTTCCTTTTTAACTTGACCATGAACCACTGTGTGAGTGCAAATAATTTTCACAAAGTAATAGATTTATAAAACAGTAATATAGTAGATAATACAATTCAAAGAAAGTACCAATATCCCCAAAATTCACAATAGCCCAGTTAATGACAATAGCAAACAAAACCACCATCAAATAGGATTCACATGAGTTTCTATAAAGCCACTTGCTGTGTGATATTTAAAAAACCTACAAACTGATGGTCACTTGCCACAAATTCTACAAGTATAGCAAATCTTTCAACCTTGACAAAGATATTTTTAACAAAGCCTGTTACTGCCATTATTTCAAAATTTGGCAGAAAAGTCTAGAAAAAAATAGAAACTTCTGTACTACTGATGAAAATCTTTTCTGGGTTTATAACATAACCAAGAAATCTAGATTGTTCTGGTGGAAGTAAATAAAACTGAAGAGTTAAAATATCATGCATGCAGAAGCTCCTTTTGGCCTCCTGCTTTATATATATAAACTTTTGGTTTATATTTGGTTCTCTACCTTTTAATACAACATTCTTTATAATATATATTTAAAAAATTATCCATTTCAGAAGGTACTAGATATCCAAAGTCATTTCTAAAGACCCCTTAAGTTATCATATTCTCTAAGGTTGTATATAGGTTGTAACTAGTTTTGATGAAGTCCATCCATCATCATGTATGTGACAGTTAAAAAAGGCAAAAGAAAAGAAAAGGCTGTATAAGCAACATGTGATGTTTGATGAGATGAACTTATGGACTTTTACAATGAAATACTCTTCAGTACAGTCACAGGGGAAAGGTACAAAATAAAGAATCATGTAAAAGAATAGTGTTGCTTATTTTAATAACATATAATCTTAAAAAAATTAAACCTTAAAGAAATCAGCAAATACAATAATATAAACTGTGGAAAGGAAAACTTTGAATCAAGTTTTTGGCACTTTGGTCCACTGAGGTAGAGCAGTCAGTGGTTGGAATGTGATGGGAGGGGGAGTGACAATTGGAGTGAGAGAAGAGGATTGTGGGAGAAGCAGCTAACTGAAGGGCCTTTTGCCCTCTGAACTCTGTCAAGTGTGGAGTAAAGTCCTGGAGCTCTCGATTCCCACCTGTGGAAAAGCCTTGCCTCCATTTCCCTTGCCCAGAAGAGAAAGAAGGTTCCTGTTGTTGGAGAGCCTCCATTAGAGGAAGAATGAACAACTACCGCTGCCAAGAAGGGGCTGATCTCTTAACCTCAGTGGTTCACCCTGAAGATCCTTTCCCTCCCTTGACCTTCCCAAGAAGGACACTTGCCAGTTGTTAAGGTAGGAGAGAGACTTTAATTAGATAATGAGAGGATAGATAAACTGAAGCTGAGTCATCTTGGCTCAGCTGAAGAAAACAAGAAAACCCAATAGGGTCTCCTCTCCCCTCAAACCTATTCCCCCCTTGATTCCTCTATCCTCTCCCTTCTCCAGCTACCTTCTTCACCTGCAAAATAAAACAATTCACAGTCATATCAAGAAGTCATTTCATGAGGCAAAGAGGGGAAAGGGATTTGAGCAACTGTGTTGCTCAGACTCCATTTGAGCAAGACCCCCTAAGGTGCCGACATTGGCCATGGGGAAGGCTTCTGTAGGGAGAGAGTCTGTGCTTGATCAACCAGTGTTACCACCCACCTCTCCAAATAGGGAAGCCTTCCCTTTAGCATCCAGGGTCAGCTCCCATTCTCTGGACATCTATCATTCCAGAGAACCTCCTCTGTTTGTCTTTAGTAAAAGTAGTGTATGGAGAGGGGAGTTGAAAGATATTCACACCCAGGTCTGTCACTCTCTCCCACACAAAACCTCTTAAATTTACCTATTTTTTTACAAAGCAAATGACAGGTACAGGCAATGCAATCAGAATCCTTTACTCCAATTCCAATAGACTTGTTCACTATTTTAAAAATAAAGAGAGCCTAGTAACCAATGTTTGATAGAAGGGAAGATAGATAAACACATGGATTAAGGCGAACATGATTGGGGATGTAGTCTGGAAACTACCACACCAATGCAACTATCAACAATTTGGAAATGGGTCTTGATCAGTGACACATGTTAAAACTAGTGGAAATGCACAGCGGCTATGGGGGGGGGGCAGTCAGGGGGTGAAGGGGAAAGTAAGAGCATGAATCATGTAACCATATTAACTTTTCTAAAAAATAAATATCCTTAAAAAATAAACAAACAAACAAATAAATAAATGAAAAAGAAGGGACATTGGAATGTTCCCAGAGGCCATAAGGACAGGAGGAAAGGCAGTTGGCCAGAAAGGATATAAATACCCTGGGAGCCCCTGACAGGGACCCCTTGGACCCCTTGTCTTTTGGGACCTCGGTTTTGCTTTGGCTGAGCCTTGCCTAAACTCTTGCCTTGGACATTTGATCTTGAACATTGATTGACCTGTGAGTCAGACCATGGATCCTCTTATTCTCTCTGAATCCCTAGATATTTAGGCACCTGGACCATCTCTAGATATTTAGGTATCCCGGGGCCTGGGGGGGGGGATCTGGGAAGTGGGTAGGAGAAGAAGAGGGTGGTAAAGGGTGGCATTTCCTGAAGGCTATAGAACTGGCAAAACAACTAGTAGTAAGAAGCTGAGAGAAACCATCATCAGTATTTGCATCATCCAAACAGTTTGCTTACTCTGGTTTGGCTGTGGCCAGGCTGAGCCAGAGGAGGTGAAGAACAAGCCCAGCATTACTGAACAGCCTACAGTTCTGAGGAATTATTGTCATAGATTTAGTGATAAGGTCTCCTATTCCCAATCCATTCCTGATCATTCCTTTCCCTTGTATACAACATAGCTAAAAGTTATTAAGTACCTTCCTGGAGTAGTTATTCCATCACCACTCTGGGGAGGGAGCAACACAGTCAGATGAACGTTATCCAAGGCTGATAGAGTCCAATACCAATAATCAATCAACCCCAGGTGGGACCTGAAAGGGTTACCCATCCATTGACCTTTAGGGATCCTGCCTGGGCACTGTTATGAAGAAGGGCAGTTATTATGCCATCCAGCTGGGTGGCAGGACTCGGGTGTCCCTGCACCAGCCATCAGGGGAACCAAACCAAAGTCCCACAGATTAATATCTCAGATTATTACTACTAATAACCAGCCTAATAGTGGTAGTATACAGATTACTCTTTCATTTATAACAGTTTTTGGCTTAGCCAGACTAAAGAGCCTAGCAAAAAAGGGGAAAGAGAATTGAAACAACAAAAGGAAATGGATCTAGCTAGAGCAACATTCATTTTAAACACCATCTCAATGTTCCTGTACTCCTTTACCCAAGGAATGATTAGGTTATGGTTCTAAATAATTCTGGATTACTTTATGAAAATTTTGACAATTTATGACACTTATAAGTACTTGACAATAACAATGGCAGAGTTTATATCATACTTACCAGCAATAGTAGTGGCTCTAGTAACAGTAATCCAAGAAGATTGATGGCATTAAGAATACTAACTAACCTAATTTTTAGCAAAGGCAAGAATAACAATGGGGATGTGATCACACTGATGAAAGAACAAATGAGACTGATGATTCAAATAAATAACAAGATCAAACTAGGTCAGGCTCTAGATGACCATACCATCATGCAACCAGAGATCATTGAAAGCACATAAAAGCCAAAGACAAAACAGACTCCCAAAGCAAATATGGTAGACGCTGGTACACAGACTGAATTTGAAATACATGAAGCTACACAGACAGAGAGTGGAGCAATGGCACCTGCCACCATGTCCTTGTTCCCAGTAATTGACCAAACACAATTTAGGGCTGATGGGGAAGCTGTGAACATGAAAACATACAAAGCTTTCACAGCACAAGATCTAGAAGTCTTAAAGAGGAGGTTCCCCAAGTTCTTTCTGTCCCCTTACAAGGCAACAAAAGAATTAAAACGCACATTCAGTCTTTTTAACCCCTCATACGCTAAGGTGGAATTTATACTCAATGAATTTTTCACACCAAGTGAAAAGGCTAGATTCATTGAAGAAACAAGAACTAATAGGAATTTAATGGACTGGCCAAGAGATCATGCAGAAATAGACTTGAGTTCATCAGAAAATATGAGAGAATTGATTAAATGCAGGACAGACTTACTAGAGGCGATCAAAATACATGGAAAGAGACCAAATGGGTGGAACAAGTATGAAAGGATGAGGCAAGCTGAAGATGAACACCCAAGTTTGTTCCTGGATAGATTAATAGAAAATTCAGAAAATCTCCTGGGATTCAACAGAGACCAGGCAGAGGAAGCTTTACCCTATATAAAGAGGCAGTTTATCAAGAGAACTAGTGTGCCAATTCAAGTATACTTTAGACAGAGTTGTCCACAATGGGAGGAATTATAGACGTATATACATTTTGTATTTTCACAATCTTAAGACACTCGCTTATTTCTCAACTAGATATCATTTTTGTGTTGTGTTTTGTGTTCTCTTTATGTACAGTGCATGCAAAATACTCACTCTTGTTTTCAAAGTTGTCAGTTTTCTTCAAGTTGTAGATTTCTTTTGTATCTTGATGCTATGTACTGTGGTTGCATTTTCCCTAAAGTGTGAGGTTAATTTATGCTATCGCCGCACCAAAGTCTTACATAAACCATTTCCTTCTGTCCTCTTCTTTGTGCAATTGTCCATTTTTGCAAAGTTTTTTCCCAATGCCTTTTCAAGTACTCTTTAAAAAAAAAAAAAACCCTTACCTTCTGTCTTGTATTGGCTCCAAGGCAGAAGAGTGGTAAGGGTAAGCAATGGGGGTCAAGTGACGTGCCCAGGGTCACACAGCTGGGAAGTGTCTGAGGCCAGATTTGAACCCAGGACCTCCCATATCTAGGCCTGACTCTTAATCCACTGAGCTACCCAGCTGCCCCCTAAAGTACTCTTTTCTTGCATCTTTCTTCTTGGTGATTTTCTCAATTTCCTTTTCTTCTCTTGATTCTTTTCCCCTTCTTTGTTTCTCCATCACATGTTGTCTGTTGTCATACATGTTGTTGGATGGAGTCTCTAGTCTGGATGCAGGAACAGTGTGGATTGTGATGCTTTGTCATTGATGTCAATAAATTGTATGTTTTGCACTTTCAGATGTTTTGCAATGATTTTGAATTTCAATTCTCAGTCCTCAGCACTTTCTGTAATTTGTCTATCTTGAAAGTTTTCTGGGTATTCTGCATTTGTATGTTTCTTTTCAGGTTTCACATGGGTTACGTGGAACCACGAATCTTTTCCTTCTACTTTTATACTTGTAGGGGTAGTGAGCAAAATTTGATAGAGTCCTAACCATTTGGGGTCTGTTACTGATTTTCTTGTGAAGTTTCTTATCTACACTATGTCTCCTGGTTTTAAATTATGCAAGTCGTAATCAAGGGGAACTCTCTGTTGAATCAAACCAAGTTCATGGAGTTCTGTAAGTCTTTGTTGCAGGGCCTGGATATATTTATGCAGTTCACAATCTGGGCCCAGCATTGAGACATATGGGGTTTTGTGAGCTCTTCCTTGCCAAACAGGTTGGCCATATAGCATTTCAAATGGGGAAAGATGTAAGTCCCCACTAGGTTTGCTTCTCAGATACAATAACACTATTGGCAAAGCATTTGTCCATTTTAGATGAGTTTCTGTACAGACTTTGCCAATAAGTGTCTTTATTTCTCTGTTGAATCTTTCCACCTGCCTAGCACTTTCCGGGTGATAAATGGCATGATAATTCCCTTTTATTCCTAGATTCTTGTAGATTTCTTGGAGTATTGCATGAGTAAAATGACTCCCTCTGTCTGAGCTGATACTATTGGGTATGCCAAATCTAGGAATGATTTCTTTCAGTAGGGATTTTATCACAAATGCTGCATTGTTCTTTTTGGCAGGGAAAATCTCTGGCCACCTTGTCAACTAGTCAATTATGACAAGTGCATATTTGAATTCTTTATCTCTGGGCATGTATATAGTCTATCTGCAAGCATTCAAATAGAGTGTATGCCAAAGGTTGGCCTCCAAGACCTTTTTTTCTACAAACTCCTTGATTAAACTGCAAACAGATCTTGCATTTTTGGCAAACTCATATGGCATATGAGGAGATTCCAGGTACTAACCAGAAATGTCATACTGAATCAATTAATGCCTGGGTGCCATAATGTCCTTTTTCATGAATGGCATTGCAAACTGGGTATTTTAGAGCTTTTGGCAAGATGGGTTTACCTAGCTCAGAGAACCATATGCTGTTCACTAGTTTGGCCCCTAGATTTTTCTTCCAGTCCCAAACTTCCCTTGGGCTATAGGCTTGTTTTAAATTGTCTTCTTCCACAAGGGTGAAATTCAGAACATGGATAGGCCAAATCTAGCTCCATACTTTGCTGTTATGTCTGCTCTATGGTTCCCTAATGATGTGATATCTTTCCCAAGAGTGTGGCCCCAGCAGTGCATGACTGCTACTTCTTTAGGTGGTTGTACTGCTTTTAGAAGTTGCAGAATGATGTCCCCATATGCAATTTGTTTTCCTCCTGATGTTATGAATCCCCTATGTTTCTAGATTTGTCCGGTGGCATATAGAACTGTAAAAGCGTATCTGGAATCTGTGAAAATGTTTGCTTGCCTTTCCCAATTTGAAGAGCTCTTGTTAGATTTAAGATTTCTACCCCTTGTGCACTCATAATTTTTGGCAAGGTTGCATGCCATAGTGTATCTGTTTGAGTTACAACACCTGCTCCTATATATCGTTCCCCTTCAAACATGTATGAAGAACCATCTGTGTACATGTTTAGGTCTGTGTTTTCTAGGGGAGCATCTGTCAAATCCTCCCTAGTCTTTTGCACTAGTTCTAAAGTGTCTTTGTAGCTGTGCACTGGTTCTCCTTTCATTAGCAGATCTGGGATCAGGGTGGCTGGCTTAAGCTCTTTACAACGTTTCAAGGTTATGTTCTCATTGCCTAATAACAATTTCAATTTGGGATAGCTGTTGAGATGTAAAGGCTTGTAAATTGCTGTTTTTAAACATGTTTTCTATTTGATGTGGGGAATACACTATTAGCTTGCATAATTCAGATGACTTTTTTATCATGAGGGCAACTGCAGCTATCTCTCAGAGATACTGAGCCATTCCTCTGGACACCACATCTAACTGAGAGCTATAATAAGCCACGAGTCAGAATTGTTGTCCTAGGGTTTGTGCCAATAACTCCAGAAGCTACTCCTTTGTCCTCATGGACAAAAAGATGAAATTCTTTGGAGTAATCTGGAATCCTGAGAGTGGATGATGTAAGTATTGCATTTTTTACTTTTTCTATTGCATGGACATGTTCTCTTGTGAGTTTCAGAGGCTCTGAAATTGTTTTCCTGGCTAAATCTGTTAAGAAGTTTAGATATTAGACTGTACCCAGGAATCCATTGCCTACAGAACCCTATCATTCCTAAGATTGCACATAGCTGTTTTTTGGTTGTTGGATTACACAGCTTTTGAATCTCTGCTACCCTTTTCTTGGAAATTTTTCTTGTGCCATTTTCCACGACAAATCCTAGGTACTCTACCCTTGGAATTACCCACTATAATTTGCCTTTTAACACTTTGTGCCCACTCTTGTAGAGTCCTTGCAAAAGGATGTTACTATCTCCTTGGCACACTTTTGAGTTTGGGGATGTTAAAAGTATATCATTATGGGGGGCAGCTGGGTAGCTCAGTGGATTGAGAGTCAGGCCTAGAAACGGGAGGTCCTAGGTTCAAATCTGGCCTCAGACACTTCCCAGCTGTGTGACCCTGGGCAAGTCACTTGACCCCCATTGCCTACCCTTACCACTCTTCTGCCTTGGAGCCAATACAGAAGGTAAGGGTTTAAAAAAAAAAGTATATCATTATGCTATTTAGAATTTCTGGGGTTTTATTTAAAAGTATTAAGCCTCAAGATATGTAGATATATGACAACTTCCTGTGGACAAGTGGGGGACTTTGAAACTACATTTCCCATGGTCCAATGGGTTTCCTGTTTTGGATGATGTCTTCAAGATAAAGCACATCTTTAAATATTGGGAAGACGCTTGGACTTCCTCTTTGCTACCTGAGCGCGCTCCCTGGGGATGTAGAAAGGATTAAGGAAGGTACGAAATGTAATGGCGGAGGCGGGATTTTGAAATAGCCAGGCGTGTGGCCCGATTTTATTCTATGAACATGGGTCTAAATAAATTAGTTTTCCTCGTAATATTAGCCTTTATCATTTTTAATCCTTACATCATCGACATAGTATAACAGTTTTCTTTCTTTGAATTTGATGGTTTCCAGGTCCCTTTTTAGAATTTGGCAGAACAATGACCCAGCATCACAGAATCCTTGTGGCATTCTTTGCTACATGAGCTGGGCATTTTTCCAGGTGAAGACAAAGATCTTTTGACAGGACTTATCAAGAGTTATGGAAAAATAGGCACTACGGAGGTTGATAACAGTAAACCATCTGTGATTGCTAGGGATTTCAGAGATTATAGCAGAGGGGCTTGGAATCACTACATGGCATTTCTTTACAATGTTGTTTATTGCCCTCAAATCCTAGATGAATCTCCACTGAATTTTTCCCTGAGCACCTAATTTTGCTTTTTTTTTTTTGATGGGCAGGATAGGGATATTATACTGTTAACTTAGAAAAAAACACAGAACTATTAAATAGTCACAAAAGACACTCTTTAATCAAGGGAAAAGGGGAACAGGACTGACTAGGCCTCCACTCACAGCCACATGCCACGTGCCCTATGCAGAGTCCGAGGATTGAACACTGCATGCTCTGGTCCCTGACCCACTGGGAGTGCCACCACGCTAGATGACGACTCCAAGGAACAAAAGAAATTGGGGAACTTATATATCATTTGGGAAGATCCAGGGGATGGGAAAGATGACTGACATAATACTGACAGGATACAATCAAGCCTAGGAAAGGAATCATAGCCAGAGGCTAGTGTGTAAGGGAAGGGGCTGCTTACAATGGATACTAAAGGATGGTTCCTACCCAGGTGTGTCTTCCTGGGAAAGTGTCTTTGATACAAATGGGGAAGACTACCCAAGGCAAAAGGATATTTAGCATTTACCCTAGGGTCCATTATTCAGTCTGCAACTGCTAGTCTGGAATTCCTCTAGGGGTTGATTCTCAAGGGAACAGGGAACAGGGAATAAGCACAAGCTTTGGGGGTCTCCAACCCACAAGCTATTTCTAAAACTTGGGGTTCATCAGATTTCACTAGGCCACAAGTTTGGGGTCGCTAGATTCCATGTCGACAATACTCTGAGACAGTTGGCACCAGTATGTTTTGATTGAGGAGGCTTTGTATGATTAGTGTTATACCCTTGATAGCTTCTTTACTCAATCTATATTGCTGTATTCTTGGAAGGGTACCTTCTTTGACTTCTATCCTCACAGGGGTTGCTGACTTTAAAATCCCTACATCTGTGGAGTGTTTTGCCCAAACCTCTTCAGAAATATCTTTGGGGATTTCAAAGATAGATCCTTCATTGAGTTCTTTCTCATCAACCTCCAAGTGCCTGAGGAATAGCAATGGATGATGTTTAAGAGATTGCTTTGGTAGATGTAGGAAGATTTGCCCTGATTGGTCACATTGTATAGTTGCCCAATTTTGCACAAAAAATCTCACCCCTTTGCTATGTGGTAGATAGGAGAAAAATGGCTGCTGTCTGGTTCAAACAGAGGCTTTTTTTCCCCTTAGAATTATTTAGGTACTTTACCTAAGCTGGCTCTGCCAAAACTGTAACAATAATGAGAGCCAATAACCAATGTTTGATAGAAGGGGAGATAGAGAAAGTCTATGTAGGTGAGTCTCTCTTCCAACTCTCCCCTGGGGCCAAATATATACTGGGAGACTTTAAGGGATGTCACTCCGAAAATGGGTGACCTGGAAGGTTGTGCCACCCCACAGGAATTGGGGGTGAGGCTTCCCTATAAGCCAAGGTATGTGGTACCCCAATTCGATTCTAAATAAGGACGGGGTTCACACAAGCCTCCCCCAATCAGTTAACTTCACAGTGGGTGGTCTGGCTTAAAGATGGAGGCAACCTGATCAAGCTGTGGTTCCCGTCTCCCTGGTTTCTCCTCAGTCACTCTGGAAAACTATCTGATTATTGAATGGCTTTTATTATTTGCAATTCAGGGGTTGGGGAAAGGGGTGAAGGGCAGAGAAATACCCAGAATTCTCTCTGGTCTCAACTGTCAGCAACTTCTTCTCTGACTTCTTTTGTCCCATCCCCCTTGCACAAATTCCATCCTTACACTATTAAGGAGGAGAGAAACTGAAAATGGGTAGCAAGCAATAAACTTCCAGATCTCTTTTAAGGTTCCTTCCTTTCCCCTAGAATCATTATCCATTCAGGTTTCTTTTATCACCATTCTGAAGTTTCTCATATACCCACTGGGCAGAATCTCCACTCTGCATGTTGAGAATATTTAACTTTCAAAAATTTGTCAAAATATTTCAGTTTGCTTTGTAATTTAAGCAGCCTAGCTTGTTGCATATTCTTGAGGAGAAGCAAATGGATTGAGAAATAGTCAATGAAAATACAAACTGCTGGTAAAAAATTCAAGCAGAGTCAATATGCACTAGTTAGCTCTTTGAACTGCAGTTTCAAGCATGCTTTGCAATAGCATTTTGTCTTCAAAAACAAACAAATGGAGTTATTTAGAGAGTAAACACAAGAAAAAGGCAAAACCTTGCTGGAGAACAATAGGGTATTTACATATGAAGGACTGACTTAAAAACAACCAAAACCTTTATGTTTTGAGTCAGGAGAGTAAAGGAAAAAGCAGGCTTATACCCCAAAACTTTGACTTCAAATCTACTGATTTAGTCTCTATGCCCTCAAAAGAAATAGCAAAGGAGTCCCCTCTTGTGAAAAAACCCTGAGTTACAAGTCTCTCAGCTAAGGGCCTAGGGTCAGCCTTTTTTTAAAAAATTCTGCTTGAAAACTGGAAAGGGGTGGGGATGAATAGCAGAATTTTTTTCTATTCCATGCTGTGTTCCCCTTTTGAAAATGGCTAGGGCAGGCTGGAAAACCCTCCTGGGGTGGGGAAAGTGATTGGAGTGGCTAAAAGGATTAGGGAATCTCACCCTTCAATTGAAGAAAAAAAATTGGCTTGGATTGGCTGGCTCATAGTTGCATGTCTGGTCTCAGCAAGCAGAGGCTGCAAGGCGGGGATCATGCAGGCTGAATTGGTAGTGCAGCAAGCTGTGGGGAACCAGGTGATGGGCAAGCCAGGAAAGAAAAGAAAAGAAGCGGAAACCCTAGGTCTCAGATCTCATGCAGGGTGGGCAGAGTTCGCACCACTGGGTAAATTTACTATCTTTCTGATATACTATTTTAAAAAATATTTGAGAATTCTATCCCACCATGGTAGCCAAAAATGTGGGTTTTAAAATTAATATGCAAAATACTCCAAGTATATTTAATAAGATTTATTAATAATAACTAACATAAAAAAGCTAAAGCCAAAAGGCAACTAACTAAACTCTGCCCCCTTTCGAGAGAAGAAAAAGAGCAAGGCAGAGCCTCGGAACTTATACAAATGTGACCATGTAAACGTGGACAAAGGGAAAAGCATTCTAGGTAATACAGAAACGAATTTTGGGTAATGTAGTTCAAGATACAAAATCTCTAACTATATAATTATATTCATAAAGTTTCTCTCTACCATAGATCCTAGTCTGTTAAGTGAGCTAAGAGTGGCAATTACAACCTCAGCCTCAATCAGGAGGCTTCTTTCCAGTGGGGATTTCTGACACAAAACATTTGTGGAGCTTTATGTGAAAATCTAGCCCAAATTGATTACATTTATAGTTTATCTCCAATGTGAATGCTCTGGTATTTAGCAACATGACTCCCCAGTGAGAAAGTCTTTCTATATTGTTTATATCTATAAGGTTTATCTCCAGTGTGGATTCTCTGATGTGCAGCAAGAGCAGTCCTTTGTGTGAAAGCCTTTCCAAACAGTTTAGATTCACAAGTTCTCTCTCCAGTGTGAATGTCTTTCCACATTGTTTACATTCATGAGGTTTCTATCCAGTGCAAATTCTCTGATGTTCAGCAAGAATAGCCCTTTGTGTAAAAGCCTTTCCACATTATTTATAATCATAAGGTTTCTCTCCAGTGTGGATTCTTTGATGGCTGGCAAGATTGCCCCTCACTGTGAAAGTCTTCCCACATTGTTTACATTCAAAGGGTTTCTCCTTGGTGTGGATTCTTTGATGGCTAGCAAGATTGCCTCTCACTGTGAAAGCCTTTCCACATTGCTTACATTCATAAGGTTTCTCTCCTGTGTGAATTCTCTGATGTAGTGCAAGACTGCGATACCATGTGAAAACCTTTCCACATTGTTTACATTCATAAGGTTTCTCTCCAGTATGGATTCTCTGATGATGAGCAAGATGGACCCTCTGTGCAAAAGACTTTCCACATTGTTTACATTTAAAAGGTTTCTCTCCAGTGTGGATTCTCTGATGTTGAGCAAGATGAGCCCTCTGTGTGAAAGACTTTCCACACTGTTTACATTTGTAAGGTTTCTCTCCAGTGTGGATTCTCTGATGTTCAGCAAGAACAGCCCTTTGTGTGAAAGACTTTCCACATTGTTTACAATCATAAGGTTTCTCTCCACTGTGGATTCTCTGATGTTCAGAAAGACCGGAGCTCTGTGTGAAAGCTTTTCCACATTGTTTACATTCAAAAGGTTTCTCCCCAGTGTGAATTCTCTGATGTTGTGCAAGATAGACTCCCAGTGTGAAAGTCTTTCCACATTGTTTACATTCATAAGGTTTCTCTCCTGTATGAATATTCTGATGTTCAAAAAAACTGGAGCTCTGTGTGAAAGCTTTCCCACAATGTTTACATTCAAAAGGTTTCTCCCCAGTATGGGTTCTTTGATGTCTGGCAAGATTGCCCCTCAGTGTGAAAGTCTTTCCACATTGTTTACATTCAAAAGGTTTCTCTCCTGTATGAATTCTCTGATGTAGTGCAAGACTGTCGTGCCAAGTGAAAGCTTTTCCACACTGTTTACATTTATACAGTTTTTCTCCAGTGTGGGTTCTCTGATGTCTGGCAAGATTACCCCTCAGTGTGAAATTCTTTCCACATTGTTTACATTCAAAAGGTTTCTCTCCTGTGTGAATTCTCTGATGTAGAGCAAGACTTTTCTGCCATGTGAAAGCCTTTCCACACTGTTTACATTCATGAGGTTTCTCTCCACTATGTATTCTCTCATGTTTAGTAAGTCTGCACCCCTGTTTGAAAGCCTTTCCATATTGTTTCCATTCATAAGATTTCTCTTCAGAATGTATTATCTGATATGAACCAATCTCAGAGTTCTGACTGAAGGTTTTACCACCTTTATTACTCACAGAAAACATTTCTCCAGGACTTATTTTTTTATGTTTAATGAGGTCTAAACTCCAGCCAAACATCATGCCCCCTAGATTATCTTCATACATGGGCATTTCAGGTTTCTCCTGGGACTGAACAAATTCAACTTCTTTAGAAAAATATTTGTTGTATTCACTATCGTGACACCAGTCATTTCCTGAGGACAATTTCTTATCCTGATTTAGGACTAAATATTGGCTGAATTTCTCTGCAGTTTCATCAAATTCACTATCATTCTTTGAATTTTTTTTTCCCTTGACATCAGAGTCACAGATTTCTCTCAAAATGAGACTCTCATTCATGCATCTTTTAGAGCCACATCCTTCCACAAAAATGGTAAGCTTTGTAGACATTTCCTTCACTTCAAAATTGGTATCTACATCTAAAGAAAACAAATGGTAATATAAGCACAAAAGGACACACATGGAAATATAAGTTTTTCCCGCTGAGAGCAGAAAGTAAACTGATTTTTATTCAATTTCACTAGGCAAAAAGAATTTTTCAAACTTAAGTTGAACCATTTAGACACAACTGCAAGATGGTTGATTTTAGAAATACCTTCATATATAATAATATTGAAACCACACAATAGTTGGCAGATCCAAGATAACAGAGAATGCTGAAACCCCTCTAACAATCCTTCCAAACCAATCTTTAAAAAGCACTTCAAAAAAACAGGAGTCAGAAACCAAGAGCAGAAGAGAATAAAGTGGCTCTCCTCCTGAGCTCAACAATAAAGGAAGATAGAGAGAGTGGATATTTATGGAATAAGGGGGAACCAGAAGTAAAACTATACACAGGAGTGCTGGCTGACTATGCTCTATTACTGCTCCAGGTTATGAGCCTGGGCATAGGCCAACTTCAGTACTCAAGCACTCTGCCTATACTAACAGAGCACCCCTTAAAGTCCCAGTCCCTGGCACCAGGTCTCAGTGAAGCTGGGAAGTCCATAGTACTTGGCCCTTTAAAGCCTACACTGTGGTGAATATTTTAGTTCCAGGGCAAAATGGCTTGGAATACTGAGACCTGCAAGTCATCAGAAGAGGAGACAAAATCAGAAGCTTTTACTAACTCTCAATCAACAGACAAAAAAAGGCCAGGAAAATGAGCAAACAGCAAGAGAAACAGCTAATCATAGAAAATTTCTAGAGAGACAAAGAGCAAGGCAGAGTCAATAGGGGATGGTGAGATCCAAGCAACCACAAGCAAAACTTCAACTGAGATAAAGAAAAAGGTGGAGTAGCAATCATGACCTCAAATAAAGCTAAAGCAAAAATGGTATGATTAAAAGATATAAGGAAGGTAATTACATCATGATAAAAGGTAATATAGAAAATGAAATAGGGGGCAGCTGGGTAGCTTAATGGATAACAGGCCTAGGGATGGGAAGTCCTAGGTTCAAATCTGGCCTGAGACACTTCCTTGCTTTGTGACCCTGGGCAAGTCACTTAACCCCCATTGCCTAGTCCTTTGACCACTCTTCTGCCTTAAAACCAATATACAGTATTAATTCTAAGATGGAAGGTAAGGGTTTAAAAGAAAAGAAAATGAAATAATATCAGTACCTAAAATATAGGCACTAAAAGCTATAGCCTCTAGATTTTTTAAAGGCAAACTAAAGGACTCTTAAGGTGGAAATAGACAGTAAAACTATACTAGTGGGGTCAGCCAAACTTTCCCTATCAGAATTAGACTAATCTAACCAAAAAAATAAACAAGAAAGTAGTAAAGGAAATGAAAGAAAATTTAGGAAAAGTTAGATTTAATAGATATCTGGAGAAAACTAAACAGGGATAAAAAGGAATATACCTTCCTTTAAATAGCACATGTTACATACATAAAAACTGTATGAGGGCATAAAAACTTCAAAACCAAATGCATAAAAGTAGAAATAATAACTTTTTCCAGATCATAATGCAATAAAAATTTTAATCAATAAGGGTTCATGGAAAGGTAGATAAAAAATTAACAGAAAACTAAATAATCCAATTCTTTAAAATGGGTATATCAAAGAACAAATCATGGAAACAATCATTGATTTCATTGAAAAGAATGACAAGGAAGAGACAGAATATCAAAATTTATGGGATACAGTCAGAGCAATACTCAGGTGAAAATGTATATCCCTGATTGCTTATATCAATAAAATAGAGAAAAAAGCAGATCAATGAACTGGAAATGCAACTAAAAAAAAAAATAAAACAACAGAAAAAGAACAAATTAAAACTCCCCAATTAAAGACTAAACTGGAAATCCTAAAAGTTAAATTAATAAAATTTAAAGTAAAAGAACTATCAAATTAATAGGACTAGGAATTAGTACTATACAAAAACAAATAAAACAGATTGAGCATTGGTTAATTTGATTAAAAAAGAAAAGAAGAGAATCAAATTATCAGTATGAAAAATTTTTATAAAAGGGTGATTTCATCTCTAATCTAAGGAAGAGGAACTTAAGGCAATCATTAGAAGATACTTTTGACCAGCTATATAACAATAAATTTGATATCTAGGTGAAATGGATGAATATTTACAAAAATATAAATTGCCTAGATTTAAAAAAGAGGAAATAAAATACTTAAATAATTCCATCTTATATGAAATTTGAAGAAGTCATCAATGAACTTCCTATGAAAAAATCCTTGGGGCCACATGGATTCACAAGTGAATTCTATCAAACATTTAAAGAACAACTAATCCCAATACTATACAAAGTATTTGGCAAAATAAGCAAAGAAAAGGGGCAGCTGGGTAGCTCAGTGGATTGAGAGCCAGGCCTAGAGACAGGAGGTCCTAGGTTCAAATCTGGCCTCGGCCACTTCCCAGTTGTGTGACCCTGGGCAAGTCACTTGACCCCCATTGCCTACCCTTACCACTCTTCTGCCTTGGAGCCAATACACAGTATTGACTCCAAGACAGAAGGTAAGGGTTTAAAAAAAAAAATAAGCAAAGAAAGAGTCATACCAAATTATTTTATGACACAAAAAAATGGGGAAAAAATTTTATAAAAAATATCTGACAGAAGTTGCATTTTTCAAATATATAAAAAATTAAGTTTATAACAATCAAAGTCATTCAACAATTGATAAGTGGCCAAAGGGATATAAATAGGTAGTTTTCAGATGAAGACATCAAAACTATCAATAATCATATGATAAAATATTCTAAATCCCTGTTGATTAGAAAAAAGCAAATTCAAACAACTATGAAGTACCACCTGACACCTATCAGATTGGCCAATATGAAAGTAAAGGTAAATAATAAATGTTGAAGGAGGTATGGCAAAATTGGGATACTGCTGTATTGCTGGTGCAGCTGTAAACTAATCCAACCATTTCTGGAGGGCAAATAAGAATTATGTCCAAAGGGCTATAAAAGAATGCATTCTGGGGGCAGCTGGGTAGCTCAGTGGATTGAAAGCCAGGCCTAGAGATGGGAGGTCCTAGGTTCAAATCTGACCGCAGACACTTCCCAGCTATATGACCCTGGGCAAGTCACTTAACCTCCATTGCCTAGCCTTTACCACTCTTATGCCTTGGCTCCAAGATGGAAAGTAAGGATTTAAAAAAAGAAAAAGAAAGAAAGCATTCTCTTTGATCCAGTAAAAACACCACTAGGTCTGTATCCCAAAGAGATTAAAAAAAAAAAATAGGAAAAGGTCTTTTTGTATAAAAATATTTAGACCTCTCTGTGTGCTGGCAAATATATGGAAACTAGACAAATGGCTCAATTGGGGAATGGCTGAACAAATTGTGGTATATGACTGCAATGGAATATTATTGTGCTATAAGGAATGATGAATAGGAAGATTTCAGAAAGAGCCGGAAAAAACTATGTGAACTGATGCAGAGTGAAATAAGAAGAACCAGGAAAACACTGTACACAGTAACAGCAATACTGTGTGATAGACTTTGTTACTAACACCAATCCAATTATCCAAAACAATTCTGAGGGACTTATGACAAAGAATGCTATCCACTTCCAGAGAAAGAACGGTTGGAATAGGAATGCAGATGAAAGCATATGATTTATGATTTGTTTCTTTGGATATATGTTTTAGCATTTTGGTTTTATGAGATTATTCCTTTAGAAAAATGAATAATATGGAAATGTGTTTTGCGTGATAGAACATATATAATCCAGACTGAATTGCTTGCTAGCTCTGGGAAGGGGAAAGAAGAACGGAGGGAGACAATTTGGATCATATACTTCAGAAAACTCATGTGGAAATTTACTAAAATTAAATTAAAATTAAATAAACCAGAAAAATCACAAAAGATCTGTGATATAGCAGGCCTTGAATTCTCATCACACCTTACAACTCAGGTCATGAGTAAAGAATGGAGTGACCTGATCAAACTCCCTGCAGCTAGACTACAACTCAAACCCTCTGCCTTAACATACTGTCTCTATAGTATTGGATGATCTGTCTTCATTGCCCTGTCTCTCCTTTAAAAGTCACTGGTTGGAAAAAAAAAAGCCACTGACTGATTATTCTTACAATTTTGTCAACCTAAAGCAGTGATTCCCAAAGTGGGCACCACCAGTCCCTGCTGGGTGCTGCAGTGATCCAGGGGAGCGGTGATGGCCACAGGTGCATTTGGGGGCAGTGAATAACTATAAGGGGGCAGTAATAGTATGTGACAGGGGGTGCTAAGTAATATTTTTTCTGGAAAGGGGGTGGTAAGCCAAAAAAGTTTGGGAAGCACTGATCTAAAGTAACCTTCCAGATAATCTGTTCTTATCCTTTTGAATGCACTATCACATGGTCATTCTCAGCAAATTTTATATGCTAAGCTTAGAAACAAGATTTCTCTTTTTAACTCTCATGCAATAATTTTCAGTGGGGAATATGTTTTCTTCTTTTCTCTACAGATTCAAAAATATTATATGCCATTTAGTGCAGACACACTAAGTATTTATATTATTTCAGAATCTGTCATATATTATATATCTCACACCCTATGTTGAGTACTTCATCCTCTCAGGAAATGAACAGCATGAATCAGCACTGATCCTCTTGAATGATGTTCTTTTAGTGGTTCATGAAACTATGAAGTTTGAAAAATGACATCCCAGGGGTCACAGCTAAAAATTCTTTAATGATGCTTTATGTAGTGAAGAACTGCCCAGTGTAGTTAACAATATTTTTTTCATCTGGGACAACAAGCTTATGAACGTTTCAGGGCCAACAGGTTTCTTTTTGTAGTGATTCCAAACCACTGTGATTGGACATGAAATGATTTTGATGTTTATGCAGTGATTAAATCAAACTCTCACCCCCTCTAAGGGCAACATAAAATCAGCTCATAGAGCCATGGCACTCTGACAAAAAAGTGGCTGTCTGTTCCCATGGACAGTCACAGGTATATACATACCCTCATTTACTTTCTAGACTCTTCCCTCTAACAAAGTAAGGTCACGCTATAATCAATCTCTGATCATTCCTGCAATCACCCAGACAAGAAGTTAGAAATAGCTGCATTTTCCCAGCATAAATGGCAGGTTCTATGAAAAATGTGTTCACAACATCCCTGGTGTTTGTCACAGGGTTTTGCACGTAACGGGAGCTTTATAAATGCTTGCTGCCTTGAATAAACCTAGGAAAGAGCTCCTACTGGAGAGCCTCAATGCTTTTTGAATAAAGTTCCAGGCTCCAAAGTTCACAACAATGACTTCTAAGAGGACCATCACTTTATCATTGGAAGGAAATGGCAGGCTATAGAGTTCAACCCAATCTCCCTCATTATAAAGGAGGAAACTGAGTCTCAGAGGTTTAGTTATTTGTCTAGGATCACACTACTGAAATGTGTCTGAGAAGAAATTCCAAGCCAGGTCTGCCAGCCCCCAAGTCTAGCCCTCCCTTCACTACAACATATAAAAGCCTTTTGGGATAACATCCCTTATGCACCTGCTTTCACCTCTCTCACCTGGACAGGAGCTCCTTGGGCTTTTTTCCTCTAGCAGCCATGGTGATTCCCCTTGTTGAAAAGAGGAGAGTAAATCTTCTCTAGGAACTGGAAGCCCTGGGCATAAGGAAGAAGGAAGGGATAAAGAGAGAAAAATAAATAATATAGTTGTCTTAATGGAAAGGAGACATGCAAGCAAAACGTACAGGATGGTTTCTACGGTATTCACTGTTGGGATATTTGCAGGAGGGCAGAGATCATGGAACCCATTTGAAATTTTAAAATCCCATCTTTATTTACCACTTGTCATAGGATAGGCACACTCCACAACTTCCATTATCCTGAAAGTAAAGGCAGTTGGTAGTGAAGGGATAAGAGGTCAGACCTTAAGAGTCAGAAAAACAAATTCAATCCAGCCTCAGACAGATGGCGGTGTGGGTGCCCCTGGGCAAGTTATTTCACCTTTGTTTGCCTCTATTACAAATTAAGGAGTACCAAACTCAACAAGGATGTTGTGAAATTAATGATAATTACAACCTCCATACCTAGCAGAGGATACAGAGCAGGTATTTTAAAATGCTCATTCCCTTCCCTTCCTTTCCTATCATCTAGCCTGGAATTTGAGGGAAGAATGGAAGAATAACAATAAATTTGTTAGATGAGGTAGGATTAGGGGTAGTGAGTTATAGTTTTATTCTTTTTAAATTTTATTTCTGGGGGTAGCTGGGTAGTTCAATGGATTGGGAGCCAAAACTAGAGATGGGAGGTCCTAGGTACAAAACTGGCCTCAGACTCTCCCTCTAGTTGTGTGACCTTGAGCAAGTTGCTTAACCCCCTGTGTCTAGCCCTTACCACTCTTCTGCCTTAGAACCAATACATACATTCTCCTGGTTCTGCTCCTTTTGCTCTGCACCAATTCCTGGAGGTCTTTCCAGTTCACATGGAATTCCTCCAGTTCATCATTCTTCTCAACACAATAGTATTCCATCACCAACAGATACCACAATTTGTTCAGCCACTTCCCATTTTTTTGCCACCACAAAGAGCACAGCTATAAATATTTTTATACAAGTCTTTTTCCCTAAGATCTCTTTGGGGTATAAACCCAGCAGTGGTACGGCTTAATCAAAGGGCAGGCAGTCTTTTAAAGCCCTTTGGGCATAATTCCAAATTGCTTCCCAGAATGGTTGGATCAATTCACAACTCCGCCAACAATGCCTTAGTGTCCCAATTTTGCTCCATCCCCTCCAACATTTATTACAGCACTTTTGCTTTTTTAATCATTGACAAAAGGCTCAAAATCCTATACATTTGGGTTGGAGGGAAGACATTCCCTTAATGGCAAATTCAGAGTTAAGAGAGGAAATGGTCCTTACCCACAGAGTGCAGATTCCAGGCATTCTCCAGCATGACCTCCATGTACTGCTCTTTCTGAGAATGGTCCAACAGGCCCCACTCCTCCTGGGTGAAGTCCACAGCCACATCCTTGAATGTTATTGATCCCTAAACCAGCAAAAGTCATGAGATTTAGAGCCAAACCTTCAGAATGCATATGGTACAACCCTCATCAACTGACTGGAGATAACTGAAGCACACAAGGCATTTACCCAAACTCCTGACCCTGAAGAGTGGCAGAGCCACACTAGAGATCAGTCAGAGCCCAAAGAAATACTGACAAAGACATTTTGTGTCTAAAGTGAGAACCATGTTGGAAGAGTAAAAGCTGGAGAAGTGTTTTACTCTGAAATGCTTTCCCTACGAAATCAGGGAGATGGCATGTGCTCCTTCTATGGAGGAGAAAGAGAGAAGATGATCTGAAATTCCTCCTTACCACAAGTGTCAGAATTGATCTGGCAAAAGCATTTTTTTTTAAAGAGTTTGTGAGAAGTTGGCAGATACCATGTATTCTGGGGCATGGGGGTTTGGTGGGGTGGGGAAAGAATATTACCAGTGATTAATGAGGAGAAAATAAAGAAAAAGGAATTCTCTACTTAATTTCCTAAAAGCCTGAAACATTCTTATCTAGATGAAATCATACAGAGGATGCCAAAGAGTTATATGGGATCAGATGGATTCTAGTTACATGAATAACAGCAATCTGGTATTATACTGAGAGTTTGGGGAACCACTGGGGAGGATGTGCCTTAGCCAAAACATCCTGTCTTTGCATTATAATGAATGTCATTTGTTACTGGAATATATTCCACCATTTGATATTTAGTTATGCAGAATGAAGAGTAACTACCATGAGAAAAGAAAGTGTTCATTTATTAAAAATATATCTTTTTATTAACTTGGGTTGGGGACTGAGCTGATTCATAAGAAAGACACTGACAGTGTAATGACTGGAATTCTTGGAAGGCAGGATTTCTCCATTTTAAATTAATTTATTAATCAATTGGTCATTTAATGCAGTCAGTTGATTCTCTCCACAATCTAAAAGAAAGAAAAAAGATTATTCTTTCCTCTAGCACAGACTCTTGTCTTTATCTCTCTTTCTCTGTCTCTTGTCCTTCTTTTTCTCTCTCACTTTATATAGATCATACATCTCCCTGGTGAGCTCACCACTTGGTCTCTCCCCTATACATCTCTTGAGATCTCAGACTCATAAATGATCACTGAGGAGGGGGATGTAGGACTCTTGAATTCCTCCCTCATGACTTCATCACAAGAGAATCAGGTCCTTGTCTATACAAGGAAGGAGTCAGTCCAAGCTTTCTGCAGTCTACTGGCTGGCTTAGCACACTCTCAAAATGGGTCAAGGTTCCCCATGGCTTGCCAGTCCTGCCCTTAACAAAAGAGGGAGGTTCTCCCCTAGTTTCCTAAACTGGCAGGTGGGGGGAGAAGAGGACAGCAAGTCTGAAGTTTTGACCTTGGCCAGACTAAAGGGAATTAGTTGCAGAAATTTTTATCCCACCACCCAAATTTAAACAATTTAGGTAAATAAAGTCAAAAAGCCAAATTTCTCCAAGACAAGGTAGAATTTTAGAGTTTATTGGAAGAGAGCCAAATGATCCATATAAACACGGAATCTCACACGTTACATAGTTGGACCCCAGTGAGAAACAAAGCCAGGCAGCAGAGACCTGGTTTACATACTAGAACAGTAACAAAGTGAATATTTCCAAACAAGAATTATAACTTATATCATAAGACACAACATCATGTAGACCTTTTTTAGAAACCAAATACACAGCTGATTAGTGAGTTCATTTAGGAAATGAACTCATATTAGTCTAAAGGTCAAATCACAAGACAATACCCTTATTAAGAAATACTAATGACCATTACCTTAGGCTCATCTGATCGAGTTGGGAAAGATGGTTATTTCCAAATAGGAAAGGATGTGCCCACTTACACAAGACATGATGAAGCGTTTCAGGACCTGAAACTCATACGGTCATGATAAAAGGGAAATATGACTAAGGGAGAGGTTGGAAATCCCCTTAGAAGCAGTTTTATGCTTCAGTTAGAGATCCTTATAAAAATCATGAATTCTACTCATTGTAATTAAGATTATAAACGGAATTATATGAATCACAACATTGATTATCCCAAACTTATTACTATCACTAAAATCCAATCAAGTATAAGGGGGGGTCTTTCTTCCCGACATATTCCACAAAAATATCACAATTCAACATTAATTTTCAGCAATGATTCATTTATAAAAAAACAAAAGATCTAAGCCTAGCTGTGTAACTATGGAAATCTGGGGATTAAGGGTCAAGAGAAGGAATTAGGAAGCAGACTTAGGGAGAAAACTGACAAAACAGTGACCAGATCTGACAATAACATGCTACTTGGCAGGCACTTCTACTTTTCCAACCTGCTCCATGGAAAATCTAGGGTATACTTTGTACTGGATATTCTTCCACTTCACTCCTTCCTCACTCATTCTCTCCTTTTTAGCCTGGAATGCCTCTGGAACACCCAGGGGAGGAAGTCAGGCCCAACTGAGGTTGCTCACTCCATCCTAACAACCAGCACTGTCCTCCCGCTAGCCTGTCACCAGCTCAAGGCCCTTGTTGACCTGCTCATCATTACATGTTATACATGTTGAAAGGGAAGTTGTTTTATTGTCTTTATATTACTGATCGGGAAACATGTGATCACATATATAATCCTTTAGCTCAGTGATGGGCAAACTTTTTAATGAGGGGCCAAAGGAAAGGAAATGCTCCTCTGTCAGTCTGTTTCTAAGGCAACTCTTTCAAAGTTTCATTGTATTGCTTCCTACTCATTGTATTCCTCAGATTAGGAAGAATGTCGCTGGGCGGAATAGAACATTTCAGGGGGCTGCATCTGGCCCGAGGGCCATAGTTTGCCCATCACTGCTTTAGATAAATAACTGCAATTCCAATTTTTAAGACTTAGACCCAATTATTCCTCTCATTGTGTCTATCAATTATATTAGTAGTATATTGGCTATCGGACTGGAAGGGATGGAGTTTGGAATATTAGAATGTTGGAGCAATGAATGACATTGAAGACTTCTGTTGGAAGAATGAGAGCTTTAGGTCTGTGGAGTTATCTAGGAAGGCCCTGCAGAAGGAGCTGCTTCCCTGGGAATGGTGAGTCTACAGCCGGCCTGAGGAGATCAGAGGAAACCAACCTTGACACGTTCAGGGACTGTTTGATCCTTTGAAGATTTACACCAGTTAGAAGCTCCCCAAACCACTGCGGCCCAGAAAGGCTCCTGTGACCCAAGTCCTGTGATGGCTCTGGAGGATTCATTGAATTCTCTTAACCTGGTACTGAACTTAGGACTTTGTATCAAACGCTCCAAACCTTTGTTACCAAACACACTGCATGTTCCTTAACATCCTCTGTACCTCCTGCCTTGTTAATCACGAATGCAAATTTCCTATTAAAAAACCCATAAAACATTTTGTTGAATAGTCTACATGGGATCTTTGCTTCAAGCTGGGTGAGGTGACATCTCCAGCTGTAATTTGTCACAATTCAAAGTTTGGATCTTTAGCTCAGAATGATGACCCAGACATTTCTTTATTTCTTACAGTTTGTCAATATGATGTGATTAAGGAAAGGATTCTGGATGCTGAGATCCCCAGGAAAAAGTTCGGGGGACACTCAGGAGCTCTTCTCTTAGGGGGACTCTCTGTTTTGTGGCTCCTCATTAAAGATCCTGTTTTGAGCTGAGGTATTCCCATCTCTTAAGGGGTAATTTTTTCCATAGGCTATTTTGTGTAAAGTCTTTCTTGTCAGAGTTTATTCTTATTACTATTCTTTTCTTTATAATTTCTAGTGAGCAACATGTAGGGTCATAAAAAGAGGCCCACAGGGGTAATCTTATGTCTCCACCAGAGTTTAATTTAGTGAATTTGAGTCTTCACCAGAGTTGGGTGGACTTTGTCTATACCTGGGTGCTTTCTATTCCTTCTCAGAAGAGAAAACTTGCTAAGCAAGTCTGCTCAACCCTATCCACGTGGGTTAAGTGTTGGGTTTTTTTTTTTTTGTTTTTTTTTTATTTAGGAGCCCTAGAAATAACTTGCCTTTGAGGAAAGTTTAAAGTGTTCATTTGATAAAAGTGCTTCAGTACCTCAAAAAAAGTCTATAAATTTCATCGTTCTTAAGTAAACTAGCTATTCCAAAGGATTAGCCTTTCTTAAGAAAACAATTAATTTGGGGACTTAGATTTTGATAAAATAAAAATTAGTCAAATGATCTTAACAGGCTAAATATGTATGTGTGTATGTATATACATATTTTTTAAATAGCCTTCATATTTTTAGAAAAGATATGCTAGATTTCTGATGCAACAGTGTTATAAATATATTTCATATAAATTTCTAAATTAGTGTCTTAAAGAGCAGGAAGGAAAAAACCTTAAAGACATGTAGGCTACTGAGCTGAGAAGCTTGTAATAAAAACAAGCCCCAGAGCTCCATTACATTACTCAACTTCTATATGCCAAAGGTCAGAACCCATCTTAACAGGAAGATTCAGTTTTTAAGCCTAAGGCGAAGAAGTAGTCCAGAAAAAAAAGAAAGAAAGGAGATAAAACTGCATGAGATCCTCAAGTTCACTGGTTTTCGGTCTGTATGTGTGCACGTTTGATCTAAACTTCCTATTTTACCTTAAGACGAAGCTGGAGGCAGTAATGATAGAACAAAGTAATAGCAGTGGTAGTGAAAGCTTAAATGAAAGAAATTAATGTGATTTATTTTTTGTGCATGGAACCAGCATGGTTTATTATTAGTCCTAACATTTGATTTGGTTTGATCAGACAATGCGGAATTATGAATAATAATAATGGAAATAATATCTATATGTGTCTTCTCTTTTTCAGTGCTGGCCACATTAAAAGAGACTAGAAACAAAGGATACATGTAAAATTAAATTGAAAGCAATCACAGGGCAAGGAGAGAAAAGCCCAATTTCTTAATTGGACTTCCAAATTTAGAATGAGTGTCTATATTATTTGAAATAACATCATAATTCCTCAATGTGCTATACTTAGACATCTTCAGAGTCTAAATATAAAATCAGGATTCTGTATTTGCAAATTATCTATCATATATAATAGGATTACAGATGCTATGTGTATTGTCATTTATTGTACAAGTTTCAATAGTCTCATGTTATGTAATAATCCTAGATTTGGTAAATATTAAGTATATAATTATACTTGTCAAATAATTCTTTTAAAGGGTTTTCTAAATTATTTTAACTTATAAATTCAGAGGGCAGCTGGGTGGCTCAGTGGATTAAAAGCCAGGTCTAGAGACAGGAGATTCCAGGTACAAATCTAGCCTCAGACACTTCCCAGCTGTGTGACCTTGGGCAAGTCACGTAACCCCCACTTCCTAGCCCTTACCACTCTTTTGCCTTGGAACCAATACATACTATTGATTCTAAGGCAGAAGGTAAGGGTTTAAAAAAAAACAAACAAAAAACTTAATTGATTTTGTTCAAGATCCAAATCATTACTGAAATAATTATTGCAGTTAACACTATGTTAATAGAATTTGCATTTCATTTAACCTTTTCTAATTCTCAATATGAATTATTTAGTTTAGATGACCCCAATAGTATTATTCTTTTAGAAGAGTAGAAGATGAAGCCATCATTAATAGCAAAAATACAGGTTTGAGATTGCTACTTAAAAGTTAAACTGCCTACAGATTTCTTAATGCTCTTCTCAAGGAAAGGAAAGACTATGAATTGGGAAACGACCAACTACTTCTAGAGTTTTTCTGTAAGTTGTATGAATCTCTCATCTATTTTGAAATTCTTTTCACTGGAATTCAAGACTATCTTGTTTCCTCACTACAAAAAGGAAAATGTTTTAAGGGACAAAAAGCAAGGCAACCCCATGGCCCTGAAAACTCCCAGATAAATAAATTGTGATTGATAGTCTGGGGTAAAATCCTGTCACTTAGCTGCACTGTAGAGCAATGAGATTCTGTGAGGACTAAAATATGTAAAGAGAGAATACAAAAAATGAAAAACAGGGGATTAATATATGGGAAGGTTAAATGGGGAAACATTTTATCTGTAAACTCATATGGCTTTAAGAAGTCATTTGAGCAGGCAAAGTAATCAACCCTAGATTTGTTTGGGTTATGGAATTTCTAATCAAGGAAATAGGATCATTAAGGATGTATATATTTGTCTATGAAAGAGCAATGATTTGTAATTGATCTTTATGCCAGGATGAGTTCTAGTTAAAGAACAAAATCAAATAAAAGTTGTAGAATGAAATCTCTTCTCAGAGTGTGTATCCTGAAAAAGTTTCTGTTCTAAACTGATTGGTAAAATTTGCCATTTGAGGTAAAAGCTTTTGGGCTTGCAATTAATATTATTTTGAGTCTTGACTTCAGGTATAGTTATCTGATAGATGACTGATCTTGAAGTCGGTAATCCAGCATTCCAGAGAAGAACCAAAGAACATGATTCCAAACAATCAAAGGGGGAGATCTTTATCTGGCAGAAGTCAAGAGAATGACTCAGCACCTCTGAGGGTAGGATCACTTTTTGACTTGGTATCTCCACTTTGCCATTTCCTTTTAAGTGGGAATATTTCCCACCTGACTACTTCTGAGTATGGCTGTAAAGTGGAACTGTTATTGCACCTCTGACTGACAACTCTGACTCTTAGTTGAAGTGAAATTGTGTTGAATCACTCTGTGTACTGAGGCTTATGCCTAAGGACCAGTGTTAATACTGTTACACTCCTGTACCTGCTTTTCCTTTGATGGAAAATTTCTATAATCAGAGCAAGTGGCCAATGAAATGTAGGAGCATAATGCAAATTGTAAGATGTGACTGTTTTCAATTTAATGTGAGGTCATTCTGTATCCCAAACAACCAAGTGACTTGGTCTTTGAACTGTCTATTAATGCTAATCATACAAAAGATAAACTACCTGAAATATCTCTTTCTTCTTAAATGTAGCTAGTTTTTGTAATATCTTCTCCATTTGAATGGGGTCAACAAACAAATATGTGCTACTACAGGCAACTTAATGGGTGTACACTGTTGTCTATATACGATAGGGAATTACTGAAATGTATTTGCAACCCACCCACATTTTTGTTTTAACTGGAGTAAAATTAGTCTCTTGTAAGTTAATTCATTTGTGGAATCACTGAACCTGGGGGTGGAGAAATCATTTAGTCAAAAAGCATTGCTAATAGCATAAATAATAGAACCCTAATTGCACCTCATATTCCTAAAGGAATTGAAGTGAAAAATATTGAGAAAGCAACAGGATAATCCTGTGATGTTCAATGTAAATGATTCTGATGGGAAAAGGAAAGGCCTAATGTTTCTGACTTCAACATGTGCTCCAAGTTCCTGAGAGTTTAAAGATATTTGAAAAACAGACCTTCTAGCTCTCCTTTAGAATTCCCATCCTCTTTCTCTACAAAAAATGTACCTTTTCCTGTCTATGTCCTACCCTGATCTTACCCCAAAGTTCTTCTGAAGCCTTCCTGGCAGGCCTGACTGACTGGTTCAATCCTGGGGCCTGGAGGTCAGGAACAGAGCCTATGTAATATATAGAAAATGGTCAGCCATTTTTGTAGGTGCGAAAGGGCAGTTTGCCCCTTTAGAATACAGCACCTGGCAAGGCAGCCCCAGGCATGTGCCAATATGGTAGTTGGGAAAGGAGTATAAATTGAGGAGCAAAACCCCTCAGGGTCCACTTCTCTGGGTTAGGGAGGCAGGAGGTTGTCTACTGTCTACTGTCTGGACCCCAGGAGGAGGGTAGATTGGTAAAGGCAAGCATGGTTCAGACTACTTGGCTAACTATATCAATCACTTTATTACTGATAAGGCAACTGAGCCTTAATCATCTAACAAGATTAATTTATTAATATCCAAAAATCTATAACAGCTTCTGAGCCAGGGGAGACTCTCAAAGTCCCCACGTACTCAGCACCTAGGCCAACTTTCTACTTAGATATCTTTATAATTTACTGTACTTATTATAGGTTAAAACTCAATAGGGTTCACCTATTTCCCTCTCTCCCACCTCCCAGTTTCCCTTTCCTTCAATCTATCCAATAAACCCAGTTAAATCTACAAGCCTCTGATAGTCTTTCACTTATAAACTGGTAGCCTACCTTATTGAGGACAAAGTCATCATTGTTTAATGTTGTAGTCAGATTGTGGAATCAAGCCTAGCTAATCCAATCACTTCAAGATCAAGCTTGTGCTAGGACTATAAACATTATTAAGGTCCCAGGAAGTCAAGATCAACTAGTTTCATCAATGCCAAGTGATTCCTAGGGGAACTGTTACTAGGGCATCTAGCCTGTCACAGAATTCCATCACCTTTCAGTGAAGCTTTTATCAGTCAGTTGTGGAAAATAGTCCTCTGTCCTTCACAACTTGGTTAAATATCAGTACTCCACTGAGTTAATAGATAATAGGACATTAACCACCATAACACCTATTATGTGCCATCCCTGGAATTGTGGGATACACAGTCACTCCCTGCTGAGGGAGGGAGTCACACTCCAATGTGGATGAATAAATCACAGTGCCTGGGACTGTCAGGCTGGAACCTGGGCCGGCTCATTCAGACAGGAGCTACCAAGGCCCAGAAAACCCCAGAATAGGGTGTATGTGGGGGCAGCCAGGGTTGACTCTAGAGCTGACACTGAGGACAAGCAGTGATGGCGCCCCTGGAAGCTTGGCAAAGACACAG
>NC_058132.1:7438945-7467894 GCF_016433145.1 Gracilinanus agilis
TATATATATATATATATATATAGCTTAGAACTAGAAGGGTTTTGTTACCCAAAAATGAGATTTTCTGTGAGAGAAAATGGATCATACAAATAGCAGATTCACAATGCACATTCAAATAGAGTACCATATTTTCTAATAACACATTTCAAAAGAATAAAGAATGTTTAAAAATCATATACTTATTACAACTTTTAAATCTTGGCTAAGAGTTTCTCAACAAACTGTTATTGCTTCCATAGCAAAATCTGATATTTAAAAAAAGAAACCTTCTGGTCTAAATCATCTTCAGATAAGAATATACAGGAGCTCCTTGGCTTCCTGTTTTAAAAAAAAAATCCTGGGTAGGAAATTTTCATGCTTCTACCCATTTAAGGCAATAATTTTTTTTATAATAAAATATATAAAAGCTTATCCTTTAAGACAACAATTCTTTAGGATCTAAAGTAAACGTTAAAAAACCTCTTGTGAAATTACAAGTTAATTCTCAAGGCATGGAAACTTCCAAGGTTCTATACAATTACCAAGACAAAATAAAATTTAAAAAACATGTGCTCCTATAAGATGTTATAACCACAGTGTTTTTGATACAGTAAGCTTTAAGTAAATTAGGAAATATAATAAAATCATAAGCAGAAACATCATTAGCTTAAAATGATTCAGTGCAACAGGAAAATCAACGAAATACACAAAATTATTTCACCAAACTAATTAGCAAAATGTAGTAAGATACAGTCGCTTTAAAAGTCATTCAGTTCTGAAAGGTTTTTTTTTTTTTTAAGGTTTTTTATAATCAGTCTTTGCTCTAGTTCAGAGTTCCAAGCAGGTATGGGGTGAATTTCTTCTCCTGAGTTTTAGTTTTTAATAATCGCAAAAGTTTGAATAGGCCATGCACCCGATGAAGAGTAATCACTAGTTCAAGGTCCACGTGGGGTCGGGTCTTGGGCTCAGGGCTAGAGAAAAGCTTAGGTCAGTTTTGTAGAAAATCCCATGTGTAGAGCTTGTGGGCAGGGGTTTCCCCGTGGAGGGCAAGAATGGCCTTTCAGGTTAAGAGTCCTCTAAGAGAGTAGGGAGAAAAGGGGATACTTCCCAAATCTTTAACAGCAGAGCTGAAGCTGAAACAGCGGCACTTGGCAAGTCAGGGTGGGGTTCGCTCCTCGGAAATCTCAGGATTCCGGATCAACAGAAATGGTCTGCACTGGCGGGCTTGCGGCATTAACATGAGGCAGTGGTCTGTACTGGTGGGCCAGGCAGGAAAGGAGAAGGCAGCAGGAAATCCAGCAGTCTGTCAGTGTCCACAAAGGCCACAAGGCCCGGGGCATTGAGCAAAATAATTCACAGCCCAGCAGCAATTAAAACCATTGTCTCTCTTCCCTGTAAAGCAGCCTCTAGGCTGGGGAAAATAGGGAGAGGACTGGGTGAGGAAAAAGATCGTTTCTGAGACTCTGGGTCCCAGAGCCGCATGGCTTCTTCTTAGGCTATCTAGAAAATTGAGAATTCAAATTTTGACCTTCTGGTTGCCATTATTGTTACGATTAAAAATGATAAAGACTGATATAATAATAGAAATTAGTATTTTAATTAAAGCCATGCTGATAGGGATAAAATCATTAGACCACGTGCCTGTAAGAATTCACATTGCCTCAGCCATCTTTACCTTTCGTATCGCGCACTCAGGTAGCTAAGAGGGCCACTTCCTCCTCACCCAGGAGACTTATCCCCTCTCTTACATCATCATACTTCCTGTTTGCCATGAGGAGTCATGGGAAATGTAGTTTCAATGTCTCTATGTGTCCATAGGAAATATATAACATACTTTTAAATGGCATCTTCCCAATTCCAAATATACACAGGGAAAATCACTTTAGCAATTCAGTTTTATCTGAAAAATATTCTTGTTTGGGGATAACTCCCAAATTCCATATACCATATCAACCCCAGAGCTCAGGCCACATTGAAATGCTGAACAGAGAACTTAAAACTATGATTGGCAAATTATGCACTGAGACACTTTTAAAATGGCCTGAAATTCTCCCTCTGGCCCTATTTTATCTTAGAAGCAGGCCCAGGGGAGATCTACATATGTCACCATTTGAGATGCTTTTTGGTCATCCCCCTGTGCAGGCTAAGCCTTTATCTCCTTTATCTCCCCCTAATAGTGATATATATATGCATCACTATTAGGGGGAGAGACTTCTATTGCTTCCTATATACAGGAATTACAGTACAAACTGCATGAACTCCATGAATCCGGAGCTGCAGTAAAAGCAGGACCAATAGACTTTTCACTTCATGACCTGAACCCAGGAGACAAGGTGTATATAAAGAATTTCCAGTGCACTGGAGCAACTCAGCCTTCCTGGGAAGGGCTGTTCCAAATATTATTAACCACCCCAACAGCTATAAAAAAAAATTGGAGAAAAGGACTCTTAGATTCATTGCTCATATTTAAAGAGAGCATCTTCTATTGAAACTGATTGACTATATCCTGTCACATGGATTGGAGATAATAATTCATAGACAAGAAGATGCTGTTTTTGGAAACACATTGTATTTTTCTCTGAATCTTTTATTTTCCTTATTGCTTTTCCTTTCATTTTTTAATAGAATAATTGACTCTTTCCCCCTTTACTCATTTCTTGTACTTAAAGTACATATAATCAATGTTAATCTTTTTTGGATTTTGCAGTAATATAAATTTTAAATATATATATATATATTTGCTGTAATATTAATGCATACCCACAAAGCTTTAGGCTTTGGGAACCTACCATTTATTGATAAATGTAATGGGACTGTGATTAATGTTTGTGTCTGATTCCAGGAGAAGGGACAAAAGAGCCACTATAAAGTGCAAGAAGCATAAGGTAAAGGAGACCAACCAATCCCAATGAGATTGCTGAAAATCTGCAGTTCCAAGGAGCACAAGGTCAAAAAAGATCATACCAGTCCAGGTAGGATTGATGAATTTCCATGCCAATACTAAAGGACTTGAATCTAGTGTGAGACTCAAAGTTGAGGCACTTGACATATGTTAAGACACAGGATGCTTTGTACTACACTGCCTGTCAAGTACCGAAGTTTGGCCATCATCCTGGCTCACCCTATCCCTGAGAGTGCATGTAAATCAGACCAGGGAATGACATTTCTCTTTTACACAAAAATCTGGTCCTCTTTTCTCTCTTATAGCATGGCAACTTTCTGTAGTCTTGACTGCTAATGCGTAAGTGCAATATTACTGCATTTTATCCTACAGACTTGTGGGATAGAAATTACCTTAAGTGCACCCTAATGCAAAGGCCTGTTAATGAATTTATTTGTGCTTATTCAGTGAGGGGGGAGGTCTATGACCCACATGTGCTAGTAAGTATTATATTGAACCTCTGGGAGCTTGAAGATCACTTTTGATTGACAAATAAGTCAGTTGGATGGAATGTTCCCAGGGAGTCATGCGAGAGGCAGGAGGAGGGGCAGTTAAGAATCCTGAAAGGGTTCTGGGTCTTGGACCTGTGCTAAGGCTGGAGATTGGTGGATCCTGGTCTTGGAGTGAGAGATGCAAACATCTTTCTCTGCAAATCTCTTCCTGTACTTGAGATACCATGCCAACCTGTACCTGACCACCACCTTGGTATCTACTGCCCCTAGATATTAGGAATTACATCATCTAGATATCTAGGTTTCCCAGGGCCCGGGAGGGATCCGGGAAGTGGGCAGGAGACGAAGAAGAGGGTGGAAAAGGGTGGAAATAACTCAACTGTAAGGCTGAAGATCTATTGAAGAAGAAGTCAAAATATCCCAGCAGTTTACCTAATCTGGTTTAGTCCTGGCCAGGCTGAACCAGAGGGAAGCTACATTTATTCTTCATTTGCCAGCAGTTGAGATTTCATTAGCAACCAGTAGAGTAGGGTCTCCTATACCACAGTCCTTTACCCTATCCTTCTTGTTAATATAAAGTTTAAAGTACTTTCCTAAAGCAGTGTCAAACTTGTTTTGGGAAGGGAGAAATCACAGTCAGAATACAAGGCGTTATCCTAGCTAAAGAGCTCAAATCAATATATCAATTAACCCCAAGTGGGTCCTGAAAGGATATACCTCTTAGACCTGAAAGGATCCTGCCTGGGCAACTGTTATAAGGGAGAAGGGTCATCTTATTCTCTCTGTACATCAAATTACAATCTCAAACATATCAAGAGACTCCCAATAATTATAACGTAAGTGACAAATCAAAAACAAGTGACTGCCCCCTGGGCAGTCCAAAACAAGGTTGAGGCTGCCATTTGTCCACATAGTGTGGGAGGTGGACACAGGAAGTGACAAAAAGAACTATCTTTTAAATATGATGGTAACTTCCTGTGAGGGGGATTTGGCCTTTTGAACTTGGCCTTGAAGGAGATTGGGTTGAGACCTCAGACTGCTTCCTTTTGTATTGTCACATGGGTGAGTTAGGCTGACTCCCTTTCCTTTTTCCCTTGGTGTTTCTGAAGGCCCTAGCCCTAAAGAGGACTCTCATCTTAGAGGCAGCCTCGTGGCTAGAAACCTTGTTTAATTAATTTCTGTGCCCCCTTTGTTGGGACCTCTAAAGCCTTGCCTGGTTTGGACCTCCAGACCAGGCCAGAGTTTCTCTCTCTCTCTCTCTCTCTCTCTCTCTCACTTTTCCTACCTTCACTCTTCTTATTTCTAAATAAACTACCACAAAAGTCATCCTGACTTGGGTCTTTAATTTGGAAAATGTGTAATCGATCTCCTGGTGACCAAAACTCTTAAATATCCAGTCCAGCCATATTTTTTCCCCTTTTACAGCTTCTACCTGGACTCTGACTCTTGGATTACTTCGCTGGTTGAATAAAAGGCTGACCCCTTTCCTAGCTTCTGGAGAGACTATCTTCAATCTTGGAGGAGGCCCCATGGTTACTTATTACCAGCCTTCTTGGTTGAGGGCTAATTAATCTCTGCCTGGATTAAGCAGAACCAAAGGAAAACATTTAGGTTGATAGGCTAGATAACTTTTCTAATCCCCTCACATTTCTCTTCTTTATTGAATCTTCTCTATTTGTACATATTTGTAAATAAATTTCTGACTCAAGACATAATACTGGTGACCACATAATTTCATATAATCATTATTCAACCATTAATTTTAACCTTTTCATTTCTGGCAGCCCATGAAGGTTGTGACAAGTACCCTCAAATTTCCCACACTTTTCTTACATTTTCCTTTACTATCTCAAGTCAGCCTTTTTTCTGTTTCTACAATTTTCAACTGAGAAGGTAAGTTCAAATTTTTATTTTTCAAAATCACTTAGAGGCCTTTGTTAATCCTTTTAGCCTGAGGCTAGTTGATTAAGGGCTTGCTTGTATTCTGTTATAAAATCCTTGAAAAGCCCATACTCTGACCCTAACTCCTAGTCCATAGTGCCATCTACTGGTAAAAAAGAAAAATTACAATTAACCTAATAAATAAATTAGTACCAGTTAACATAGATTTTATCAACATAACCCAAGTTGGAAACATGTTGGCTTTTCTTGGTTTAAAATGGCTCATATGTTCAGAGGACATGTCACAGTATCTCAATATATTCGGTGAAATAGGTTTGATACTTTACACGTTCTACCTTAAAAAGAAATAAGACAATCATTTGTTTGCATTCAGAGCTGAATTAAAAGCTCAAAATGAAAGTTTGTGGGAGATAAAAAATTTTATGAAAAACATTAGAAGAAATTTAAAAATCCTCCACAATAAATCTCTCCATACTTCCTCATTATTGGAGCCTATTCAATCTCTATCCCACCCTAGCCTACACAATCTTGTTCCTTCTACTAAACCCACCTCTTCCCCTGTCCCTGATACCTATCCTTTCTCCTTTGCCCCAGCCCCTTTCCCCATGCCAAACCTATTCCTCCCCCTGCCCCCTACCTCTTATCCCTCTGCCCCTCCTGCCCCTGCTCCAACCCCACCACCCTGCCCCTACCTATCCCTCTACCCCCTACCTTTTATCCCCTGCCCCTCCCTAACCAGAACCCCTCCCTCTTAGCTTACCTACTCCTCCCTCTCTGCTTATCTACTCCTCCCCTTCAGTTTACCTACCTCACTGAAAACCAAACATCCAGCCTAGAGAAAGGAATACAAAATAATCTGGCTAAAACCTTATATCCTCCGAAATTAGTACCCACTTTTAATAAAAATGGAGATGTAGTTTCCCTTAGACACCATACACCATTCACCCCCCCCCCATATTGAAATATTCAAACAAAAAAGTCCTTCTTTTGAAGACAAACCAATTGTAATAATCAAAAAACTAGAGGGTATCTTTCACACATACGACCCTGGATGGGTAGATGTTGACAACCTACTACAAGCCTTTTTGATGGGAAGAGAAAAAAATAAGATTATCTCTCTCATTAATCAAGCCCAAGGAAGGAAAGCAATTGGCTACGTGATGACCCAAAATGGAACCCCAATAATGAACAGGATTACACAAGATTATGCCAGGCTAGAGAAGCATTAACAGTAATGAGGGCTTGTTCTGACAGACCAGGTGTATGAATGAAATTTTAAAACTTAAGAAAAAAATTGACTAAACTCCCTCCCAATTTATGGATAGACTTATTGAGCTGGGAGGTAGATATGTAGAACTGGGCCTTTCTAGAGAAAGGGATGTCAGACAGATTAGACAGAAGTTTGTACAGAACTGCTATAAAGTTCTAAAAGATTATCTTATAATCAATTGCCCAAATTGGTCCAATATGGACCTTGAAGAATTAAGGAGAGTAGATATATACATATTTGATGGCCACCAGAGAAAAAATGAAGAAGACAAGAAGTCAAAAAAGGAATGAAGGAGAGAAAATAAAATTTTAAAAGAAAAATTGGAAGAAAATATCATGGAGTGACCCTAGTACCTTTTCAAGAATCCACAAATAAACCACCAAAATGCTATTTATGTGGAAGAAAAGACCACTTACTGTTAAATTGCAAAAATTGGAATCAGATATTCAATAACATGAATTTTAGGAATAATGATAATTTCAGGGGTAATTTCAGAAATAACGATATAACAATTATCAAAATTGTAATAGAAATGATTACAGAATTATAGTCCAAGTAAGGAAAATGATGATACACAACAATATATCCAAAGTGGAGCTCGTCCACATTATGCATAGGGTGAAAATCCCCCAGCGTGGATGATCCCAGAGAAATGCCCAAGCGTCTTTATGAAGGTACGATGGGGTGTCAAGGGCCTTGGTATCAGAAAATGAAACCTTTGATTTTCCAGAACCTGATACTTTAATGCCAGTTATCCCTATCCATTCCCCCCTAAAAATAGGAAACCTGTACTAAGACTGCCTTTTAGACACTGGAGCATCTAGATCAGTTCTGGTGAGTAAACCAGATGCAAAATGTGATCCCATTGGATCTATAAATGTAGTAGGTGTATCAGGAACACCTCAAAAGATCCCAACACTTTCTCTTCAAATGGTATCTGTGGGACCTTTATCTGTAGAACATTCCTTTCTATTAATGCCTGGGTCTCCCACAAATCTGCTGGGAAGAGACCTAATATGTAAACTAAAAGCAACAATAACATGCACTCTAGATGGCTCTATGTTACTAGAATTGCCTGAGGAATCTTTAAATTTGCTCCCTGCACTTCTCTCAGAGAGCCAGGAGGTGAAAGAGCCTCCCACCTTTATACCAGCTGATATACCTGAGTCTCTTTGGACCACAATTTCTTCTGATTTGACCTACTTAAATCAATTGATCCCGTTCAGATTAAGACAAAAAATGGGCCACCTCCTTCCATTCCTCAGTACCCCCTATTCAGGATCATATGTGGGGTCTTACCTGTATCCCTACACTCTTAGTTATGTCATCTAGTGTGGGTTATGTAACTGAGTTTGAACTGGATGTGGTTGTAAGTTCATCCAGAAGAAAAGGTTCAAGACAAGGAAGTTGGCTCTTTCTATTGCTGAAGAGCATGCTAGGGGAATGGTGGGGCTTCAGTGGCCAGGCTGAGACCACCCATGTGGTAGTTTAGGTTACGCCATTTCACTTTTATCCTTTTACCTAATTCTGATCTTTACCTATTCAAGTAAATTTAATAAACTGTATTAAAATCCTAAAGACCAGGGTCCAAATTTTATTTATTATGCTTCCCTCTTTATTATGAAGTAAGTTGTCTTGTTTCTGATTGGCCTAACACCTCAACCCTCTACCCACTCCAGATAGTTCCCATTGGTGGATATTTTGAGAAATGAGGTGGACTTACAAACTTCAAATCCTCCCTCATTACATAATCCCAGAGGGGTGGGATCTTTGCCCAATCCCAGAAATCAGCAAACTGTATCATGAGACTAAGTTGTTGGATAAAATGGACTGAACAGTAGAGGTCAGATCTCCTATCCCTTCCATATATTCACCACATACTCTTATTTTGGTTGTTTGTAAGATCCTATGTGCCAGCAAACAACAGGAAACAAAGTAAACTGCCAATTAACCTGGGCAATGTGAAGCAATCCAGCAGCTCCACAAAGATTCCTAGTGGGTTGGACACTCAGAAAGGGGAACCAAGGACTGAGTGAAAATGGGTAGCAAGTTAAAAACTAATGGAAAGAGGACTTCCGGTTAAGATGGCGGCAGAGTAAGGAGCAGCAGCCTGATCTCTCCTAACCGAAGCATACAGGACTCCTAAAGGGGACATAAAAATGAATCCAGACAAACAAAGGGACCCCACAACAGGGCGCAGCATTGAAGGTACGTGGAATCAGGGCATTTCCACACTATAAAGGGGTGAAACAGCTCTCACTAAAATGCGAGAGGAAGAAGCCTCTCCCCCACCCACCACACCACGTACAGTGCCAAGGCCAGTTTACAAGAGGTAAAGCAGGTTTGGGGCACCCATTAAATCACTGGCAGCTCCAGGGCTTGTTCCTGAGAGCAGCAAGATTTAGGACCCCAAGAGGCTAAAGAACGTGCAGGGACTTTCCTGAGCATCTGCACGGGTGAAGGCAGTGCCCTAGGCACGGACTAGGAGGTTTGGACCTTGAGTGGGGACCCTGGGCAGATGGTAGCACGGCTGTGGAAGCAGCGCCCTGAGACTGCTGCAGGACCCTCGGGCAGAGGGGCAGACCAGGGACAACCAGGAGGCTCTACCCCGAGAACAAAGAGACCTGAAGCCTCTGGAGCTTAGAGAGCTCAGACAAACCCTGAGTGTGAGGATAAAGCCCAGAAGGCACGGGGCTAACAATGGCAAGCCAAAATTGGGAAGCTCAGGGGAGAAAGATCATCAGGAAGAAATCTGGAACACTCAACAACTTTTACACAGAGAAAATCCAGAGAACAGAGGAGGACAAACAAGAAATCATATCCAAACCTTCCCAAAACAATGAAAACTGGTCACAAGCTATTGAAGAGTTCAAGTCTGAGATGTGGAGAAAGACGGAAAAGATATAACAAGAAAATAACAGTTTAAAAGGCAGAATTTCACAATTGGAAAGTGAGGCAAGTCGATTGAAGACCAGAAATGACCAGATTGAAAAGGAAAACCAAAAGATTATAGCCGAAAACCAAAAGATTATAACTGAAAACCAGTCCCTAAAGGCTAGAATTGAGCAATTAGAAGCTAATGATCTCTGAAGACAACAAGAACAAACAAAACAAAGCCAAAAGACTGATAAAATAGAAGGAAACATGAAATATCTCAATGAGAAAGTGACAGACCAAGAAAACCAGTCTAGAAGAGACAATTTGAGAATCATTGGTCTTCCAGAAAAAGCAGAAATTAATAGAAACTTGGACTCCATACTAAAAGAAATTATTCAGCAAAATTGCCCTGAAGTTCTACAACAAGAGGGCAATATAGACATTGAAAGAATCCATAGATCACCCTCTACACTAGACCCAGAAAGGAAAACACCCAGGAATATAATAGCCAAATTCAAGAGCTTCCAAGTAAAAGAAAAAAATCTTACAAGAAGCCAGAAAGAGACAATTCAAATATCAAGGAGCACCAATCAGGATCACACAGGATCTGGCAGCCTCCACGCTAAAAGATTGCAAGGCTTGGAATACGATATTCAGAAAGGCAAGAGAGCTGGGCCTTCAACCATGGATCAACTACCCATCAAAACTGACTATATACTTCCAACAAAATTGAAGATTTCCAAGTATTTGCACAGAAAAGACCAGGACTAAATGAAAAGTTTGATATCCAGCCACAAAAATCCAGAGAAACATGAAAAGGTAAACAAGAAACAGAGGGGAAAGAAAGAAAATTCATAATTCTTTAAATTTGACTCTTTAAGGGCTTCAATAAGATCTAAGTATCTGTATTCCTATGTGGAGAAATGATATGTATAATTCTCTGTAGTGAACTCTATTCACTATTATAGTATTCACTATTATAGCAATCAGAAGAATAATTCATAGGGAGAGGACAGGATACTAAATGGTCTAACATGACATGGGGGGTGGGAAAGAGGGGGGTGAATAGTAGGGGACACCAAGAGAAACTTGAGTGAATAAGAAAAATAGGATATTCTATTACACACAAAGAGGGCATGGGAAGGGGAGGGGACAAATACTATTATAAGGAGAGGAAGAGAGCATTAAGAAGTAATATTTAAACCTTAATCAACACAGAGAGGGAAGAGTAGCTATATTATCCATTGGGATAAAAAACTCTATCTAACCCTACTGAGAAAGTCAGAAGGGATAAACCAAGGGGAGCAGGGGAGTGGGGAGGTCAAAAAAAAAGGAGGGGAGAAGAAGGGGGAGGGAATTCATTAAGCCTTTAAAAATAAAAAGAGGGGAATAACAAGGGAGGGGGTAGAAAGGGAAGTTAATCAAGGGAGGGGATAAGCAAACCACTGGTTTAAAAGAAAATAGTACGGGAGGTCCTAGGTTCAAATCCGGCCTCAGACACTTCCCAGCTGTGTGACCCTGGGCAAGTCACTTGACCCCCATTGCCTACCCTTTCCACTCTTCCACCTATAAGTCAATATACAGAAGTTAAGGGTTTAAAATAAAATAAAAAAAAATAAAAAAAAGAAATAAAAAAGAAAATAGTGTAAGAAGAAGGGGTAGGACTAGGGGAGGATACAAAAATGTCAGTAAATGCACAACTGATAATTGTAACTCTGAATGTGAATGGGATGAACTCGCTCATAAAACGGAAGCAAATAGCAGAGTGGATCAGAAACCAAAATCCTACCATATGTTGTCTATAAGAAACACATGGTCGCCAAACTGTTATGATTAAAAATGACTTATATGAAAATATTTATAGCCGCGCTTTTTGTGGTCGCAAAGAACTGGAAAAGGAGGGTATGTCCTTCAATTGGGGAATGGCTGAACAAATTGTGGTATATGCTGGTGATGGAATACTATTGTGCTAAAAGGAATAATAAACTAGAGGAGTTCCAGGTGAATTGGAAAGACCGCCAGGAACTGATGCAGAGTGAAAGGAGCAGAGCCAGAAGAACATTGTACACAGAGACTGACATACTATGGTAAAATCGAATGTAATGGACCTCTGTACCAGCAGCAATGCAATGACCCAGGACAGCTCTGAGGGATTTATGGTAAAGAACGTTACCCACATTCAGAGGAAGGACTGCAGGAGAGGAAAAATATAAGAAAAACAACTGCTTGAACGCATGGGTTGAGGCAGACATGATTGGGGATGTAGACTCAAAACTACCACACCAATGCAACTATCAGCAATTTGGAAATAGGTCTTGATCAAGGACACGTGATAAAACCAGTGGAAATATGCATCGGCCATGGGGGTGCGGGGAGTGAAGGGGAAAGTAGGAGCATGAATCATGTAACCATGTTAAAAATGATTATTAACAAATGTTTAAAAAATTTTTTTAAATTAAAAATTAAAATAAAATAAATAAATAAAATAAAAACTTATGGAAAGAGAACATAAGGCGAGAATAAAGACACACAGACACAGAAAGTTTTGGCATAAGGTTGACAGACAGCGAATAAGCTCTGATGGTCAAGAGTTTAGATGGTTCAGAGCTCTGATGGTCAAGAGCTTCTTTCTCAACTGTCATATAGCTACTTTTATTGGGGTTACAACCATATGGGGGGAAGGGGAGATCCAAGTGGTCTGATACATATGTAATCATCAGGAGATACAAACTGTTGGAACCTGAAATAACAGGTAGAGCAAATATCTAGATCAGGAATCCATGAGGCCTGAGGTCTTGATACAAATGCTGATTGATTGTTGAAGGTAAGGCAAGGAGATTGAGATAACTGACAGTCTTCCAGAGTGTAGCCTTAGGGAAGGGCTAGGAATTTGGTAAGGTTGAGGTTCAATTTAACTCAAGGTTACAGAAATCAATCATAAGCAATACAAGAGTCATTTTTTGAGCACTCTTAAAATAATATCAAGATTAATGTATACCTGGATTGCTACACAATGTAAAGAAATTGGAACACAGGAATGCCATGAAATAGTGAGGAGGAATGACAAACATTAGGATTAAAAAGTACTAGTTACTATAGTATTTTACACACAGTATGAAATTTGGAGTGCTTAATGGGGACTCCTCTGTGGGGCAGTCTAATGAAGTCTGTGCTGCAGGAAATGGCCTTTCTCCTGAATTAGTTACATTGCTTATCTCCAGTATATGTCCAGTGTATAGTCAAGTATTAGCAAAAAGCAAAGTTCTTCCTGCAAACAATGGTAGTAGACTCCTTTAAAACCAGGAAGAATATTGTTCTCTAACCATCATACCTCTCTTCTCCTTCAATATTGGATTTTTTTTTTACCAAATAACATAAAAACAATATCCAACATTTCAAAAATATTGTGTCTTGCATTGTCTCCCCTCCCCACCACCATAGAGATGGTATAATATCTAATATTGTAAAAGTGAAATTTGGGAAATGTATCAAACTACATTTCCCGTGGTCCAACGGGTTTCTGTTTCCGGGTCTTTGGGGGCATGGGGAGGTCTACGTCCACGCAGAGAGGGTTTAAATCTCCTGGGTTAGGAGGGAGTGGCCTCTTTTGCGAGTAGGCGCTTCCAGGAAACAGGAGACAGTAATGGAGGCGGCGGCAGTTTTGAATGCTTACAAGCGCATGGTCTAATGATTTAATCTATCAGCATGGCTTTAATTAAAATACTAATTTATATATTTATACAAGCCTTTATCATTTTTAATATTTATAATATAGATTTTACATGGACAATCATGTAATACCTTTTTCCATATTGATCCTTTTCTGGAACAAAAATCAAACCAACAAAAAGTATGAAAGTAAAAAAATATTTCTTTGGTCTGGATTCTGACTCCACATCAGTTCATTGTCTAGAATCAGATGAAATTTTTAATTAATAGTTTTTGGGAATATTTTTGGATCACTGTATTGCTAAGAAAAGCTAACTTCACAGTTGTTCTTCATACAATATTGTTGTCACTCTGTGCAATGATATCCTGGTTCTACTTCGATCTGTATCAGCTTTTATAAGTTTTTCTAGATTGTTCTGAGCTCCTCCTGGTTGACATTAATTATGATACAATAATATTCTATTACAATCATATGCCAAAATGTACTCATCCATTTCCCAATTAATAGGTTTCTCCTTACTTTTCAATTCTTTGACACACCAAAGAATGCTGCTTAAAATTTTTTTTTTACATATAGGTCCTCTTCCTTTTTGTTTTTAATGCCTGTTGAGCAATAATTCCAAATTGTTCTATCCAAAACAGCTGAATCAATTCACAACTCCCCCAATAGTTCACGAGTATCTCAACTTTCCCACATTTCTTCCAACTTTTCTCATTTTCCTTTTCTGTCACAATAGTCAGTCTGATATGAGTGGGGTGCTAACTCAAGAGTTCTTTTAATTTGCATTTCTCTAATTAACAGTGATCACGCTCCTGCTGAGGAAAACATATCTACCTAGAGTGCATCCATTAGGTTTCTCTGCCCTATGAATTCTCTGATATGAAGTCATGATCTCTGGCTGAAAGTCTTCTCACTGAGAATCCATATGGAACTATTCTCCTCAGAAAAAATTTTCTCATACTGGATAAGCTCTGAACATTTAAATGTATTTCCTCATTCATGGCAGTGACAAGAGTTCAATCCAAAAGGAATTCTTAGGTTGGGAATTAGAGATAATTGCTGCCTAAAGGCTTTACCACATTAATTTTATTCCTCTACAGTGTGTAGATACTCTTCTGTTAAATAATCTAAGTCGCAACTATAAGCTCAGCCTGACTCAAGAGGATTCTCTCCACTGGAGATTTTCTGACAGGAAGCAACTGTGGAACTCTATGTGAAAGCCTACCCAAATTGATTACATCCATGAAGTTTCTTTCCAGTGCGGATGCTTGGATGTGCAGCAAGAGAGCCTCTCCCTATAGGAGCCTTTTGACATTGTTTACATTCACAATGTTTCTCTCCAGTGTATATTACCTTATGACTAGCAAGAGAGCTCCTCTCTGTGAAAGCCTTTCCATGTTGTTTACATTAATATGATTTCTCTCCAGTGTGAATCCTCTGATGTGCAGCAAGACTGCCCCTCCGTGCAAAAACCTTTTCACACTGTTTACATTCATAAGGTTTCTCTCCAGTGTGGATTCTCTGATGAATAGTAAGATAACCCCTCTGTGTGAAAGCCTTTCCACAGTGTTTACATTCATAAGGTTTCTCTCCAGTGTGGATTCTCTGATGTCTAGCAAGACTATCTCTCTGTGTAAAAGCCTTTCTACACTGACTACATTCATAAGGTTTCTCTCCAGTGTGGATTCTCTGATGTGTGGCAAGAGAGCCTCTCAGTGTGAAAGCCTTTCCACATTGTTTACATTCATAAAGTTTCTCTCCAGTGTGGATTCTCTGATGAATAGTAAGATAGCCCCTCTCTGTGAAAGTCTTTCCACACTGTTTACATTCATAAGGTTTCTCTCCCAAGTGGATTCTCTGATGTCTAGCAAGACTGTCTCTCTGTGTGAAAGCCTTTCTACACTGACTACATTCATAAGGTTTTTCTCCAGTGTGGATTCTCTGATGTCTAGCAAGACTGGCTCTCTGTGTGAAAGCCTTTCTACACTGACTACATTCATAAGGTTTTTCTCCAGCGTGGATGTTCTGATGTTTAACAAGGTTGTCCCTCCATGTAAAAGCCTTTCCACTCTGTTTACATTCATAAGGTTTCTCTCCCGTATGGGTTCTCTGATGTGTAGTAAGAGAGGCCCTCCTTATAAAATTCTTTCCACATTGTTCACATTCATAAGGTTTCTCTCCAGTATGGATTCTCTGATGTGTAGTAAGAGAGGCCCTCCTTGTAAAATTCTTTCCACATTGTTCACATTCATAAGGTTTCTCTCCAGTATGGATTCTCTGATGTATAGTAAGAGAGGCCCTCCTTGTAAAATTCTTTCCACAGTGTTTACATTCATAAGGTTTCTCTCCAGTGTGGATTCTTTGATGTATGGCAAGATTTCCCCTTAGCGTGAAAGCTTTTCCACATTGTTTACATTGATAAGGTTTCTCTCCAGTGTGGATTCTCTGATGTCTGGCAAGAGAGTCCCTCAATGTAAAAACCTTTTCACACTTTTTATATTCATAAGATTTCTCTCTACATTGGGTTATCTGATGTGAACCAAGCTCAGAATTCTGAATGAAAGGTTTCCCACCTTTATTACTCAGAGAAAGCATCTCTACATGTTTACTTTTTGGATGTTTAATAAGGTCTAAGATCCAGCCAAAGGCCATTCTCCCTAGGTTCTCTTGATACATGGGCATTTCAGGAGGTTTCTCATGTGATTGAACAAGTCCTACTTCTTCAGGAAAACATTTGCTGCATTCACTATCCTGACAACAATTATTTCCTGAGGTAATTTTTATATACTGATTTAGCATCAAATATTGGCTGAATTTCTCTGCAGTTTCATCAAATTCACAATTACTCTTTAGATTTTTATTTCCCTGGATATTAGAGTCACAGATTTCTCTCAAAATGAAGTCAGAAAGGTCCTCATTCAGGCATCTTTGTGTGCCAGATCCTTCCACAAAAAGGCTCCGCTTTGTAGACATTTCCTTCACTTCAAAATTGATTTCTGCCTCTGAAGAAAACAAATAATGATATAAACACAGAAGGAATGAAAACACATACACAAACACACACACAGAGAAATATAAGTTCTTTCCTATGATGACAGAAAGTAAACTGATTTTTATTCTCTTTCCCCAGGCAAAAAGGAGTTTTCAAACTTAAACAAGCAGAACTAGCCTTTGGATACACTATTTGGTCATATCTGCAAAATGGATGATTTTAGAAATACTTTCAAGTAAAATAACAATGAAACCTTACAATGCACATGTGACACAGGCAGAACCAAGATTCTCATCACACTTCACAACTCAGGTCATGAGTTTAAAATAGAGGAGAGATCTGACCAACCTCCCTGCAGCTAGACTACAACTCAAACCCTCTGCCTGAGCATGCTCTGTCCACAATATTGGACAGTCTTTCTCCATTTCCCTTTCTCTCTTTCCTTTAAAAGTTGCCCATAGGGGGCAGCTGGGTAGCTCAGTGGATTGAGAGCCAGGCCTAGAGACAGGAGGTCCTAGGTTCAAATCTTGCCTCAGACAATTCCCAGCTGTGTGATCCTGGGCAAGTCACTTAATCCCCATTGCCTAGCCCTTACTACACTTTTGCCTTGGAGCCAATACACAGTATTGACTCCATGATGGAAGGTAGGGGTTTAAAAAAAAAAAAAAAAGATCCACCATATATTATGTCTAATACTCTATAATGAGTCCATCATGCATCTATGAGGAAATGAATATTATTATTCAGTGTAGGGGGCAGCTGGGTAGCTCAGTGGATTGAGAGTCAGGCCTAGAGACGGGAGGTCCTAGGTTCAAATCCGGCCTCAGACACTTGCCAGCTGGGTCTCCCTGGGCAAGTCACTTGACCCCCATTGCCCACCCTTACCATTCTTCCACCTAGGAGCCAATACACAGAAGTTAAGGGTTTAAAAAAAATGAATCAGTGTTGATCTGCTGCCTCCCAAGTCTGGCACTCCCTTTACTACAAAGGATAAAAGTCTTTTGGGATAACAGCACTTATATACATGCTTTCACCTCACTCACCTGGGCAGGAGCTCCTTGGGACTTTCTGCTCTAGCAGCCATGGTGATTCCCCTTGCTGAAAATAGGAGATAAGATCTTCTCTAGGAACTTGAAAGCCTGAGCATAAGGAAGAATGAAGCGATCAGGAGATAAAAATAAAAAACTCAATTCAATGAACAAAAAGGGGGCATGCAAGCAAGACCTGTAGAATGGTTATGGTATTCACTGCTGGGATGTTTGCAGGAGGGCAGAGATCATGGAGCCCATTTGAAATCAGAAAATTATATCTTTATTTATGTATTTTAATAGGATAGGCACATTCCCAACCTCTATTATCTAGAAATTAAAGGCATTTGATAGTGAAGGGATAAGAAGTCAGAACTTGGAGTCTGAAAAACAAAATCATTCTAGCCTTGGGGAATGGTATGTAGGTGCCCCTGGGCAAGTTATTTAACCTCTGTTTTCCTCAGTTGACTCAACTATCAATTGAGAACAATAAGAGTAGAAACTCACAGGGATGTTGGTAAATTAATGATAATTATGAACTCCTTTACCCAGGTAAGGACATAAAGCAGGTATTTTGAAATGTTTCTTCCCTTCCTTTCCAATCATCTGGCCTGGAATTTAAGGGAAGAATGAAGGAGGAATGAGAATAAACTTGTTAAACTTGGCTGAATTATGGGCTGTGAACAACAGTTTTATATTTCTTTTCTTTTTTATTTTATTTCCATATGGTTTATTTTTTAAGTGAATAATCATGTAAAATCATAATATGTAGATGAAAAACCAAATAAACAACTGAAAAATTGTATACTTTCACCTGCGTTTCAATTCCAACAGTTTTTTTTTCTCTGGAATTGGATAGCATTCTTTGTCATAAATCTCTTAGAGGCAGCTAGGTGGCACCACGGGATCAAGAAACTAGCCTGGAATCAGGGAGACTCACTTTCCTGAGTTCAAACCAGGCCTCAGACCTTTCCTTGCTGTGTAAACCTGGGCAAGTCACTTCACCCCCATTCCCTAGCCTTTGCCCTTCTCTCTTAGAGTGGTTATTAAGACAGAAAGTAAGGGTTGAATTAAAAATAATAATAAAGTTTATAAGGTACAAAAAAAAATCCCTTAGAATTGTACTGAAGGGGCAGCTGGGTAGCTCAGTGGATTGAGAGCCAGGCCTAGAGACAGGAGGTCCTAGGTTCAAATCTTGCCTCAGACAACTTCCCAGCTGTGTGACCCTGGGCAAGTCACTTGACCCCCATTGCCTACCCTTACCAATCTTCCACCTATAAGTCAATACACAGATGTTAAGGGTTTAAAATTTAAAAAAAAAAAAAGAATTGTACTGGATCATTGTATTGCTGAGTGTAGCAAAGTCTATCACAGTTGATCACTGCACAGTATTACTGTTACTATGTACAATGTTCTCCTGATTGTGCTTATTTCACTCTTTCCCCTATTTTTCTGATATCTTTGGGGTACAGACCTAGGTAATGATATTAATGGATCAAAAGGTATGCATTATTTTATAGACCTTTCAGAATAATTTCAAATTGCTCTCCAGAATGGATGCATCAATTTGCAACTTTGCCAGCAATGCATTAAGTGTCCAGATTTTGCCACATCCTCTCCAACCTTTATCACTTTCCTTTACTGTTATATTGGCCAATCTGATAGGGGTGAGGTGATGTCAAAGTTCTTTTAATTTACTTCTCTAGTCAAGTGGAATTTAACGTGTTTTAATATGATTATTGATAATTTTGATTCTTCATCTGAAAACTGCTTATTCATAATCTTTGACCATTTTTCAACTTGGAAATGACTTGGATTCTTCTAAACTTGAGGTAGTTCTTTACACATTTGAGAAAGAAGATCAGAAAAATCTATTGTAAAAGAATTTCCCCCAGTTTTTTTGTTTCTATTTGTGAAGATAGGATTAACTCTCATCTTGCCTATTTTTTAGTTGATCAAATCAAGAACTTAAAGAACTATTTGACATTAAGAGAATCGTAAGTCACTTGCTAAAGTGGGTAACAACTCCAGAGGCCACTGCCCCACCCCTGGGCAGTGCTAGGCAAGTTGAAAGACTGTGATTGCTTCTGGTAAAGAGGGGAAGGGACAGGAAGTGATGTGGAAAAAGGACTATATAAAGTCCTGAACTTCCTGTCCAAGGAGCCTCTCCTTTGAAGTTAGTCTTTGGACTTGGTTGGTGAGTTGGACTGAAAGCGGAGAATCTTTCTCTGGATCCTGAGTTGGCTTGTTGGCTTGCTGGGTGAGTAGCTGGCCTTCCTTTGGAGATTCCTGCCTTGGATTTGGAGGAGGCTGCATTGGTGGAACTCTAGCTGAAGACACCACCAGTCTTCTGGAGGATTACCAGAAAATCCAAATGGGGAAAAGGAACTTAAGAACTTCACCAGAGAAGAGCTTGTAGGTTTGTTAAAATCTATCTCTTTAGCTACATTTTTCTACTTTCACTCTTTCCACCTCTTTGTAAATAAAGCTGCTAAAAGTCATTTTGACTTAAGCTATATTTTTAAATTGGTGACCACAATATTACTTTTGAACTTTCATATTAGCATAAAAACCTACATTTTAAATTCTTACATTAATTGGCAGACCACAAAGGTTGTGACAATTACCCTCAATCTTCAATTTTTACTATCCTTAAGTCAGGTCTTCAGTAGCTAAATTCTGGAGTTTGGAGTTCTTACTCTGTTCTAAGTTGGTAGAGCAGTTTAAAACGGATTAGCCATGAGCTATAGCTGTTGGTCTTTTTGCTTTGAGGAAGGGTAAATCCTAAATTTTATTTTTCTCTTCCCCTTACACTGAAAATAGCTGAATTAGCTAGGTAAGCTGGCTATTTTTTTTTTAGGCAACAAATAGCTGGCTCTCAGGGCTCTACCTAGGGAGATACTTTTACACACACACACACACACACACACACACACACACCTTGCCTCAGGAAGTATTAAGCAGCCCTGCCCCCACAAGCTTCCATCTCACAGCCCAGAATTAAGGCCTTTTCCAAACTCCTTGTGTCTCTACTAGGGAGAGCAGTCAGTGGAAATAGGAGTAACTAAAACTGCTCCTTTAATCATGAAAAACTTTCAAATCCATTAAGAATAAAATACCAGTAAACCTTTTCTGCCCCCAGGCCAGCTCAGAGAAGCAGCTTCCTGCCCACATGGCCTAAAAGCAGCTTCCTGAAAGCATGCAGGAGAAGCATGTGGTCCTGGTGTTTTTATTTTTACCCCTAGTGGGGAGAAGAGAGTAGAAAACTCCCAAACCTCTTGGCTAAAACTCAGGTTGTACTCTGAGAGCTTTGCCTACAAGAAGGTGTGTTTTATTTTGCCTAAAACTTTTGCTTTCTCCTGTTGTCCCTCCTAAATTTAGTCTTGGGGTAAGGTTTTTCACTTGCCCTCCATTCAAAGGTTAATTGATTAGGGTGTGTCTGTACTTACAATTTTCTTATCTGAAGTCTCTAAAAGATCCTGCCTATTAGTTTTGTGAAACCCTAACCTCTAGCCAGTAGCGCCATCTGCTGATAAAAAGTAGAATTGCAAGCAATTTTAATAATTAGATTGAAAAATACTAAATAGGTGACTAATTATGATTGTTAACAGCATAGCCCAAATTGGGAAAACGCTGTTTCTTATCTATTTAAAGTGGCTCATGATCCCAGAGAACATTTCACAGTAGCTTTATTTAGCACTATTCCTGCATATACTTATAATAGGACACATTGCAGTTTATCTATCCCTCTCTAAGAAAAAACTAGCAAATAGCCTGAGTAACCTCGAGATTCAGATGAGAGATTCATCTCAGCATCATCCTGTGTGACGCTTTCCCGTCCCATTCCCTCCCACCAATCAACCAATCCTTGACCTCAAAGCTGAACTAAAAGCTCACCTTAAAAGACAATTGGAAAATACTTCAAGTGACCTTGAGAAGAAGTTGGAGGAGTTTGGGGGATCTCAAGGCTTATATAAAATGCAATGAGGGGCAGCTGGGTAGCTCAGTAGAGTGAGAGTCAGGCCTAGAGACAGGAGGTCCTAGGTTCAAACCCGGCCTCAGCCACTTCCCAGCTGTGTGACCTTGGGCAAGTCACTTGACCCCCATTGCCCACCGTTACCAATCTTCCACCTATGAGACAATGCACCGAAGTACAGGGGTTAAAAAAAATGCAATGAGAAAAGCTTGAGAAACCCCCAGAGTAAGAAGAGAGATTTAGCTCTTCACACTCCCTCATTATCAGAGCTGACTCAGTCTCTGTCCCATCCTGCCCTACCCAATTCTGCTCATACTCAACCCATCCCTCCCTCCACCATCCCTGATCCATCTCTCCACACTCCCTCACCATCTAATCCTAATACCCTCCTTGCTCTTGCCATAGCCACCTTCTCTCTTACATTGCTCAGCTTTTCCCCACCTACTACCCAAACCCACCCATCCCTCCCCCTGCCCCTACCTCTCATCCTTCCTCAGGCACTGCCCCCCGGCTGGCCCAGGCAAATTAAGAAATTATGATTGGTTCCTGAGCTGTGTAATCTTCACTGGGGCTCCAAGATATTTGAATTGTTTCTTTCTGCCCAAGTGCTGTACTTTCCCTTGGCCTGGGAGTTCTTAAATTTGGCTATAACAGTGATTGTGAGCCTTTTAGAGACCAAGTGCCCAAAACTGCAACCCTCAAGCAGCATGTGAGCCACCCCCTTAACCCAGACAGGGAAGGGAGGAAGCACTGCTGTAGGGGTACTGGGCAGAGGGGAAGGAGATGTGAAAAATGTCCTTAGCCACAGTGGAAAGGGGGAGTGGAGAGAATGCAAAGAGTTAAATCCTCCTTGCTATATTCCCTTCCCCTCTAGCATTCTTGAGTAAGGTCAGGGAAGGGGTACAACCTCAGAGAAGAGCAAGTTTGAGACAGGGAGACTGAGGTAATCAAGGTCTTTGCTCCAGATGTCCATTTGTTTACTGCTAGAAGAAAATAATGAGTCCCCAGAATCCTAACAAGATAACACCTCCCAGAATACACTTTTGTTATCATTTAGTTTCTCATGCTAGGTAGGTTTGAATTCCCACCCAAAAACTATATCTTGGCTACTGTAGCTGCTGGGTAGAAGAGTGTGTGGATTAAATCATGAAGCGTTGAACTTCTATGTATGAGTGTTTTCTTATCTCTCCTCTGTTCCTTCCCTAGAACCCCTTATTCAAGACACTCCACCCACAATAGGGGAGAAGAACAGACCCCTCTGTCACAGGTTAACCAACATAGGGCTATAACATTACTGGGAGTTGTTATTTGGGGATTTATTGTAGGAGGTAATCTGTTGATTGGCTCAATTTCTACTTTACCCTCTGATTCAAGACTATCAAGGCAGTTTTCTTTGATAATGTCTTATAACATGATGTCTAGGCTTTTTTATTTTTAAATCATGACTTTCTAGTAGTCCAATAATTCTTAAATTGTCTTTCCTGGATCTATTTCCTAACTCAGTTATTTTTTTTCACTGAGATATTTCATATTTTTAAATTTTTAATTTGATTTGATTTGATTGGTTTTTGATGTCTCAGAAAGTCATTATTTGCTTCCATGTGCCCAATTCTCATTTTTAAATAATTATTTTATTCCATGATCTTTTGACCCTCCTTTTCCATTTTGGACCATTTTACTTTTCATGGAACTCTTTTCTACATTGGATTCCTTCTCTGTCCCCTCCCCCCCACCAACATCACTCTTTTTTCAAATTGGTCAACTCTGTTTTTCCAGAAACTTTTTTCTTCATTGGATTTTTGTGCTTCTTTTGCCACTGGAATAATTTTGAATTTTTTTATTTTCTTTTCCCAATTTTTCTTCAACTTTTCTTATTTGATTTTTGAATTCCTTTTTGAGCTCTTCCAGCACCTCAGACCAATTCCCATTATTATTTGAAGTTTAGCATATGCTGCTTTGGTATCCCAATCCCTGCCTTATTCTGTGTCTTGCTCGTTTCCTTAAATATTTTCTATGGTTAGACATTTCTTCTGCTGTTTGCTCATTTTTCCAGACTTTTTTTACTTGACTTTTACTTCCAATTCAAAGTTGGGCTCTATTCTCAGGGTAGAGGGGCCCTCTCTTAAAGTTCAGTTTTTCCTTTCTGCTCCCCTCAGGTGAATTTCTGATTTTCTGCAAGTTTCATTTTTTCCAAAGTAGTATTATGGCCTTTGAGGTAGGTGCTCTTAAAGCTGCTGGTTTAGTCTCCTCAAGGGACTGCTGATGGCTTGCAAAGCTCAGAGAACTGGGAGCTTCTTTACCCTGGAGCTAGGAGCTTCACCACAGACTTGAACTAACCAAGTAACTGTGGGGCCTCACCAGTCTTTTTTCAGGACCTTGGATTTAAAAGGGTGGGTGTGGGATGCACTAATGTATATTTAAGAAGTGTTCCTGGATCTCAAAGTTGACTGGTGTTCAGGTTCAGGAGATGATCTCCACTCTTCCAAGCACAGTTTTACTTCCAGTTTCCCTTATCCCCAGAAATAGACTTTTTCTGCCTACCTTTCAAGTTGTTTTCCTCAAGAGTCACTGTTTCTAACCCATGTTTGTTCTGTGACTCTAGTCATTTGAAAGCACTGTTTTATGGTTCATTTCAGATTCTTATGGCAGTTCTAGCTTTTGCTTCTGCTATGCCACCATCTTAGCTTTGCTTTGCTGATTACTTTTTAACAAGAAATCCTTTCTAAAGACCAGACCCATCCCAATAGGAAGGGGCTATCTCAGCAGGAAGAGTGTTCTCTTCTTTGCCCATCTGCACAGAAAAGCTGCCTGGGCTTTAACAGAGTATTTGCACACAAAATTCTGGACAAAATGACTTATGAGATTAGCTTCAGGAATGTAAATCTATAACACTGGTTTAAGTTTTCATCTGAAGCTACTTAAAAGAAAGTGAAGACAATTTCAGGAGCAAGAAAGTCCTAGCTTTCTAACACATAATTCAAAGACTTTTTTTTAATAGAAAGCAAACAGTTGGAAAATCCTGTGCAGAGATCAGCAATTTTGCCTTTTTAATCACTGGCAAAAGGCTAAAAATCCTGCACATTTGGCATGGAATAAAGACATTCCCTTAAGCAGAGTTAAGAGAGGAAATGGTCCTTACCCAAAGAAAGTAGATTCTGCATATTCTCCAACATCACCTCCCTGAATAGCTCTTTCTGAGAATGGTCCAATAGACACCACTCTTCCTGGGTGAAGTCCACAGTCACATCCTTGAATGTTATTGACTCCTAAACCAGCAAAAATCGCAAGATTTAGAACTGAACTTTCAGACAGTTTGAGGAACCACCAGGAATTATGTGCCTTAGTCAAAACATTCTGTCTTTGCTTTATGTTGAATGTTATTTCTTACTGGAATATATTCAGTTATTTATATTTAGTTACACAGAAAAAAGAGTAACTATGATAAGGAAAAGAGGGGCCACTCACCTTTTAAAAATATAACAGTTTATTAACTAGGGTTGGGAATTGAGCGAATTCATAAGAAAGACACTGACAGTATAATGATTGGAATTCTCAGAAGGCAGAATTTCTGCATTTTAAAATAATTTATTAATGGACTGCTCATTTACTGTGGTCAGACACTCTCTACAATCTAAAAGAAAAAAGACAGTCCTTTCCTCTAGCACAGGCATCTTCTCTTTATCTCTCTTTCCCTGTCTCTTGTCCTTATCTCTCTCTCACTTTATATATGAATATATCTCTGTTGACCTCACCACTCAATTCCTCCCCTGGAAATCTCCTGAGAACTCAGATTCAAAAATAATCACTGAGGAGGGGGAATTAAGAGACCTCAACTTCTCCCTCATATAAGGAAGGTATCAATCCAAGATTTCCCTAGCCTTGTGGTTGGCCTAGCACATTCTCAAAATGGGTCAAAGTTCACTCTGGCTTGTCAGTCTTACCCTTAATCCTTTCGGTTTAACAAAAGGAAGGTTCCCTCCTAATTTCATAACCTCGGGATGGGGGTAGGGAGGAGAGCAAGTCTGAAGTTTTGACCTTGGGCAGGCTAAAGGGAAATTCATTAAAAAATTAAAAAATAAGAATTCAAGATTAATTTTTCAAAAACAGTTTATTTATAAAAAACAAAGGATTTAAGCCTACCCTGTAACTATGAAAACCTGGATCAAAAAAAGTTAAGGCATACTGAGGAATAACTGATAATTCAGTGGCCAGATGGGGACAATAACAGGCTACTTGGCAGGGCTCTTATACTTTTCCAAATTGCCCCATGGAAAACACAGGCTACCCTTGGTATTAGATACTCTCCCATTTCACCCCTTCCTGACCCATTCCCTACTTTTCTGGCTGGAATGCCCCTGGGTCACCCAGGGGAAGAATAATCTGAGGAAAGGCTGACAAGTTCTAGGCATGGAAAGATACGGTTTCTCAGACACGCGATACAATCCAGAAACCTGAAACCCTAAAGGGGCCATTCCATTGTCCTCTGCAATCATCCAGGGGCTACTCCACCCCCTCTGCAATGGCTTTGTCCGCCCTCATGGCAACACTATGTATAATGTGAAAGGAAATCCTTGGTTCTCTTTGTCTATTTTGACTTTATACTTGTAAAAAGGGAACCTTTATTCCCTTTGCCTGGTTGGAGTTAACACTTTGGTTAACAATAACTTAAGTACCCCTACTTGGTACCTCACTAGATTGTGAAGTCAGGATTACTCTCTTTTGTCTACCTTTTGATTGAATCAACACAAGCTTGAACTAGGTAGAGGAGCTGCAAACCACTAAGAGAATTCACACCCTCAGAAACTCAATTAGCCAGGAAACTTGTGAACCCCTTTGATGAGAATTCACACCTCCAAAAGGTGAGAATTGGATCCCACAGACACTGCCTCCCCCCACAGTGCTGGCAATTTGGAAGCTGTGATTGGCCCTTGTGAAAAGGGGGAGGGACATGAAGCCACTATAAAAGGCCCTGAATTCCTGAGGCTAGGGAGTGAGCTTCAAGAGCTTCTTGGCTTAAAGAAGAAAGTTGGCCTCAGGAGTCACCTTCAGCTTGAGTCATCATCTTGACCTGCCTCTTGGAGGGAATTTAGATGTGTGGATAGCTGGATTTCCCTTCCTGTCATCTGGAGAGAGTTTAATTCCTGTTGAAGGTCAACAAGTCCTGGCTGAGTTGAGCACCAGAGCAATATTTAGTTGGATAGGCTAATGTCTTCTCTCCCCTTTTGTATTTCTCCGCTTTCACCCTTTCCACCTCTTTTGTAAATAAAAACTATTAAAGGTCATTTTGACTTTGAGCAATAATACTTTGAATTGGCAACCACAATATTATTTATAATTTTTATGGGGGCAGCTGGGTGGCTAAGTGTATTGAGTCAGGCCCAGAGACAGGAGGTCCTGGGTTCAAATATGGCCTTAGACACTTCCTAGCTGTGTGACCCTGGGCAAGTCACTTAACCTCCATTGTCTAGCCCTTACAACTCTTTTGCCTTAGAACCAATACCCAGTATTGATTCTAAAATGAAAGGTAAGGGTTTTTAACAAAAATTTATATATTTTACTTCCGGGTTAAGATGGCAGCAGAGTAAAAAGCAGCTCTTAACCTCTCCTGACCGAAACACACAAGACTCCTCAAGGGGACATAAAAACAAGTCCAGACGAATGGAGGGACCCCACAACAGGGCACAGTGTGGAAGGTACGTGGAATCGGGACATTTCCATGCTATAAAGGGGTGAAACAGTTCTCACTAAATCGTGGGCTGAGCAACCACCCCACCCCCACCCCCTCCACACACACCACCTATAGCGCCAAAGCCAGCTAAAAAGAAATAGAGCAAGTTTGGGGCACCCATCGAGTCACTGGCAGCTCTGGGGCCTGTTCCTGAGAGCAGCAAGATTTAGGACCCCAAAAAGCTAAAGAATGCACATGAACGCTGCGCGCGGGAGCAGAGCACAGGCTCAGTTGGAGGCACTGGTGGAGGCAGACACAGCCACGAGCTAAGGCTCTGAAACCCTGAGTGGGGAACCAGTGCGGACGGGTATACGACTGTGGAAACAGCACCCTGAGACTTGTAAAGAAACCTCCGGCAGAGGATCAAGCAAGGGGGCCCACCAGGGGGCTTGACCTTGGAAAAAACCAGAACTCAGACCTTAGGAGCCAAAAGACCGCGGACAGACCCTGAGGATAAACCTGAGAAGCTGCTGGGCTAACGATGGCTACCCAGTCTCAGGAAGTTCAGAAGAGAAAGATTAACAACAAGAAAAAGAAGCCTTTAACACTCGACAACTTTTACACAGAGAAAATCCAGACAACCGAGCAAACAGAGGAGGAGAACAAACAAGCATCCGGACCCTCCTCAAATAAGGAAAACTCCTCACAAGCTATGGAAGAGTTCAAAACTGAGATTTTGAGGAAAATGGAAGAGATCTGGCAAGAAAATAACAGTTTAAAAGGTAGAATCTTGCAATTGGAAAGTGAGGCTCAGAAACCAAATGAACTGATACGCAAATTGAACACCAGAAATGACCAGATTGAAAAGGAATACCAGAAGATTATAGCCGAAAACCAATCCCTAAAGGCTAGTAGAATTGAGCAATTAGAAGCTAATGATCTCTCAAGACAACAAGAACAAATAAAACAAAGTCAAAAGACTGAAAAAATAGAAGGAAACATGAAATATCTCAATGAGAAAGTGACAGACCAAGAAAACCGGTCTAGAAGAGACAACTTGAGAATCATTGGTCTTCCAGAAAAACCAGAAATTAATAGAAACCTGGACTCCATACTAACAGAAATAATTCAGCAAAATTGCCCTGAAGTTCTACAACAAGAGGGCAATATAGACATTGAAAGGATCCACAGATCACCCTCTACACTAGACCCAGAAAAGACAACACCCAGGAATATAATTGCCAAATTCAAGAGTTTCCAAGCAAAAGAAAAAATCTTGCAAGAAGCCAGAAAGAGACAATTCAAATATCAAGGAGCACCAATCAGGATCACACAGGATCTGGCAGCCTCCACGCTAAAAGATCGCAAGGCTTGGAATACGATATTCAGAAAGGCAAGAGAGCTGGGCCTGCAACCACGGATCAACTACCCATCAAAATTGACTATATATTTCCAGGGGAAAGTATGGGCATTCAACAAAATTGAAGAATTCCAGGTATTTACACAGAAAAGACCAGGGCTAAATGGAAAGTTTGATATCCAGCCACAAAAATCAAGAGAAACATGAAAAGGTAAATAAGAAACAGAGGGAAAAGAAAGAAAACTCATAGTCTTTTAAGCTTGACTCTTTAAGGGCATAAATAAGATCTAATTATCTGTATTTCTAGGTGGAGAAATGCTATGTATAATTCTCTGTAGTGAACTCTATCCACTATTATAATATTCACTATTATAGCAACCAGAAGAATAATTCATAGGGAGAGGACAGGATACTAAATGGTCTAAGAAGACATGTGGGGTGGGAAAGAGGGGGGGAATAGTAGGGGACACCAAAAAAAATCCGAGTAAATAAGAAAAATAAGATATTCTATTACACACAAAGAGGGCATGGGAAGGGGAGGGGATGAATAATATCATAAGAAGGAGAGGAAGAGAGCATAATCCTTACTCTCAGTGTAATCAACCCGGAGAAGGAAGAGTAGCTTTATTATCCATCCGGAAAAAAAATTCTATCTAACCCTACTGAGAAAGTCAGAAGGGATAAACCAAAGGGAGCAGGGGAGTGGGGAGGCCAAAAAAGGGAGGGGAGAAGAAGGGGGAGGGAATTCATTTGGTCTTTAAAAAAACAAAAAGAGGGGAACAACAAGGGAGGGGGCAGAAAGGGAAGTCAATCAAGGGAGGGGATAAGGGATAC